>NW_017132445.1:177709-184562 GCF_001652005.2 Ceratina calcarata | reverse complement strand
TTGGAAGTTATTGGCCAAAAACGAAAATTTGGAAGAAATTGAAGGGGTACCCCTTGGAAAAATCTCGGAAAAATAAAAAATTTTTGTTGTTGTTTATTATTAGCAATGTTCTTCCGAATTCTGGTTTCTTTTTAAAAAATGCGTTCCTAAAGTACATAAACTTTTGGGAACTTTTGGGATTGACTGTATAGCCAATACATCCTTAAGATAAGTAAAACTGTTTTTCGTTAGTGTTACCCGCGGTAGTAAATTTTAAGAATCATGGAAATCAAAACACGAAGGGACATTAGTCAAAGGACCAAAATAAGTCCACACTGATCAATATTACACACATTCTTCCGATCATCATACTCTGACATACGTATAATATAATACGAACCGATGAAACCATAACTGTGATATTCTGGAAACGCTTTAAATGCACCCCGTAAGGTTTCACGGTTGCACATAGTTCGCACCCAATGAGCATAAAACGATTTCTTATAACCCGTGAAAGGAATGTGAAGCATGGAAATTCGCACGCGAGTCACTGCGATTAAAAAATGCTTCGATACTTTCATCGATTACACAATTCCCGGCGATGAAAATTTCGCGAAGCCAGCAACGTTTTACGGTGCTCGTTGAATGAATCGTAAAAAAATACCAATCGTTTTAAGGCTTGAAGAAATTTTGTCGTATACCATGTACGCATGATATGACCGAGATCGTACATTATTGCCTGCACCTTGAAAAACCTCGGCATCTCCTCTTTACTCTTTATCTGATTGAAAGCTTTTACTGCTAAAGGTTCCACCTATAACACGAGTACAATGTAACAAGTCGTATTCATAATCAATTTCACAACGCGTGAGTCATTCGAGGTTTCATTTTTAAGAAATAAGAGAACAATCGATTCTTTCACAAGAATTTACTAAAAAGATTCTTGATGGCCTGGATTCTATTTAGCTCTTTAAATATTACAGTACATCATTTATCTTTGGTACATTAAATACTTTTACAACTTTGCATATTGGAATATTTTTATCAATGCATATTAAATATAATAAGACAATAATTATTTAAAAAGAAGAATGGAAATGGATTATCCAAGTGAATAGGGAAACCTGGATGGCTGGTGGTTAGATGCAAATATCTGGGAATAATGAAGTAATCAGGGAAGCCTTAAATCCAAGAAGGGGAGACTTGTCGTCGCGCGAACCTGCGCCAAGGTTTAAAACACATCAACCTGGCTCTCCTTCGAAGGCTTCCCTTCACTTTAAAAGGATCAACGACGACAGTGAATCGCTCTTTTTGCCAAGATAGAGAACTAGCGGAGGATTCTATCTGGCCAACTGCGCCCGTGGGAAAACGCGACACGCACACAACTGCGGGGATCCTGGATCGCATGCAACTTTTATCCCCCCGTTGCAACCAGCTTGCCCCTCGTACAATAAAAACTTGCAGAACAGTCTCGAGGCCTTTTTCCCCACAAGAGTAATAACGCTTTTCTTTACGCGTCGGAAACGACGTCACGCTGATTTTTTTTATTTATCTCTCCTGGAATCCGCTTGGTCGAATAGGATTCATCATTGTGATTCTGGGTATCTTCCATTGGTCTGACTCAGTTCCTGTCTTTCTCATTCATTCGAGATAGCTAATAAAAGACTCAGATTTTCTGCACAATCATTCATTTCCTTTTTACCGTAAATAAATCCAATGAAGAAAAATTGAACGTACAGAATCATATCAAAAGCTATACACATATCACAATGCTTAAATGATTTTCTATCTCAATTACATTTTTTAAATTGACATTGTACATTCTTCATCTTGCAAAAAAATCTGCAGCAATACATCTGTTTAAGAAACTATAATATAATTCTTGCAACTAACTCGGATCGCAGTTGCGCTCACTTCTGAGTTCCCGTACCCCGGCAACTATTACCTGTTAATTTCGCAAAACAAACACTCGCTGCGGCTTGCTATCAATTTCCTATCGTGTACACGTCGTAGCTACATCCACAGCGTGGAGAATCGCTGGTGAAACGTTGCACGTTTCAGCCGGAATTCCATCGGTGGAAGGGGTAACGCGGTTTATGGAATATACGTATGTATGTACAAACTTTTCACGAGAGACCTTGCACTCCCAGGTATGCGCTATTCTAAAAGCGATAGAAAGACGGGGAAAAAAGGGGAAAAAAATCCACGATTCCCTTTCACTTACACCGCGGGTTGCAGTGACGCAATCGGCCGCAACATACACCCCCGTTCAAGCCTTAAGACATTGTAAATTCAATGAAAGTTTGAATTCTATTTAAGTTTGTGACATTTTAATGAATAATCAAAGGCAGAATCTGTGTATAATTTTGGATAAAACTATCTTCTGACATGGCAAACAAATAATCTCAAATATTCTAATCGATGAGTCGTGTATAAAAACCGAGATTAAGGAATGCTCATTTTTCATTGACGAAGATGTTTACGTTATTTCATTAATACTATCCAAGATTTATTATATGATTATTACTGTGTAATTTATTACGTGATTTACTAAAATCTTTCAATTAATGGTTACTAACTTAAAATGTTTGCCGGATATTTTTATTTCTACGAAATGTGTGTAATCACAACCCTTTCTCCTGTTAGGCTACGATGGTCACACTCCACGGCGGACCATAAATACTTCTACGTACTCGATGTAATCGCGATACCTGCAACTCAATTTTCCTGACCCCAGCGTCGCGCTTACACGATTGGCAAATCCTGTTCGCAAATCTCTAATGAGAATCTGTAGTGGAAAGCGCGATTAAATTCTCTTAAAAAAATTCGAGAGCAACTGAATGATAAAAGTTATTCACTAAGCAAATAAATTTATTGCACATATTTAAATACCGTGAAATATGATTAAATGACATCTTGTTACAAGATGTATGTACACATTGCCAGATACAAGAAATGTCCTATGCAATTTCCATCTAACTCCATTGAAAAGAGCGATTACCGACACTGTTTTGTGGGGCCTCATTGGGCCCCATTCGCTGTCCCAACGATTACACGGGCATTGCCAATCCTTAGTAAGTAGTAACTCCTCGATGGTTCCAGTGAAGGTGATCAAAGTAAGCGTAAACTGGTACAAGTCGAAACGAGAATCGAACCGACAAAAAGTGGAAATAAAATTTTATTATGTCGTAATTACAGCGTGCTCGGAAAATGACTGCTTTTACATGATTTCCTCGAGCACAGTGCCCACTTTTAAGCCAGTTTATTTTACTAAATAGAAACAAGGAGACACGGACCAGAACAGAAACGAAATAGCACAGGTGTGCATTTTTTTACATGATTATTATCTGGCAATGTGTATTGATAACTTTCCCTATAGAATCAGTTCGACGAACGAAACTACAAATTTCCCTTTTCAAATTCTCCTGAGGATACAATGTACAAAAATCTCGATTGCACGTGATTTTTAATTCAACACAGGATTACAGTGATCATCAACATTATTATAGAGAAAGTACAATGTGTAATTCCCAGTTTTCTAATATTAATTTATAATTCACATAATTCTATTTCGACAGTCAGTGATAAAGAACTGTTAATGTCGTGTTCATAAACGATTAGGATCGATAAAAATGTTCCAGATACGTTTCTCGTTTAAGGAACAATCGTCGAACGTTAAAAACACCAGGCCAGGTTTAATTCGTACCTACGGTCTGCGGAAGAGAGCAGCATTACGCGCGCATAAATATACGTAAGTGGCTGAGATTGCCGGCTGCAACTGCGTCCTCTTATTATTAGAAACTGCATCAAATGATACACTTCATCGATTTCATCGAGAGCCGGGGCTTCTTTCGCACTTTGAACAGTAAATCGTCGGTTCCGTTACGAAATTCACCACGGCCCCGTGTCCGCGGTTACTCGTGTAATGGAAACATGAGACCTGCACCGAGTAACTCGAAAATAATTATCATTTACGTGATACCAAAACATACATAAGAATCGATCGACGAGTACTGGCGTACATTTGAATTTCAGCTATTATAACATTGATCGAAGGATAGGAATCGATCAAATAATAAAACACAATAGCTGCTTTTTTGCTATCTTCAATCCGTCAATTAGATCAACCGCTATAGTCCCTATCTTTTTCTTGACCACACAAATTATACAGAATAATTAAAAACTTTTGGAAATAGTTTGCACAACATCAAATTGTCACATAAAACGAGAGACCCTGATGTTTATCGATTCATGTAGGCATTATTGCAACATGGAAGAGGGAAGATAATCGTGGAATATCTAGCTCGAGAATCTAGTAAACATAGATCACTCGTGAGAGGCGTAGCTCTTGCTTTCTGTGCGCGATCTTAATAACCGATGATTACGCCGAGCAGAAGACTAATATTCACGAGGGATTGGAAATGAAACCACATTTAATACGTAGATTAACGGTACTCGAGACGCGGAGGCAGGTGTTCAAGAGAGTTCCGGAGACGTGGACGGAAAAAAGTTTTCTTGGCTGTAATCAAACACCATTAGACAGGCCTCTTGTGCACTACTCTCTCAGTTCGTAATTCGTGAGAAAAAAAAAAGCGGTAGGAACTGATCAGAATTAGACTGAAAAATATGGAAAAGTACAATGAAATAGAAGTACTAATTGAGACTCGACGACTTCTCGTAATCAAATACTAATAGATAAGCCTGACGTATTCTCCCGTTGATTTTTGTCCTCTATTCTACAATTGATAAGAATAAATAATAAGAATATTCCGTATATACGAGAAAATATTTTATAAGACTTGATGACTTTATAACAGCCGTGAAAGAAGCAAACTTTTCCTCCTAGAAATTCAAGCTAATTGCGTTATTAGTCGATCCTGATTTGTAGTGGTTAATTGATCGATCATGGATCGATTGGACGCGACTCAATGCGTAAGCAGTGGAACAGGCGTACGGTCGGCATCGTCTGGTCTCACTTGAGTGAACGCGTATGATGTCACTGCGGGTAGACACGCATTTCTAATTCGAGAAACTCGCGACACGAATCGGCAGCGACCGACTACGGTGGCCGATGCATTTTCTGCACTGGTCCGGCACGCGTCACTGAAACTGTCGTTTCGTTTTCAAAAACAGATGTACGACTGACCATCTGCTACGGAGAACCGGTATTAAACACTATATTTTGTTACACTTCGTTTGCCTTGGGAAATATTCGAGTGACTGCTAATGAAAGTGCTCACAGGAGAAATAAGTGTTGCGTGGAAATTATCCAGAGAATCCAAATGCAAGGAATTAGAACAGAGAATTTGATATATATGTGATATTATCGTGGACTAACTTATTTATTATCAATTAAGACTGAATTATTTATTACCAATCATATTATCAGTAATATTAATTCCTTTGACGCTAACATTAATTATAATAATTATTTATGAACTTCTTCGTTTCATCATTTTACAATTCCTATCATTTCTCCCGAGTTCGACTCATTCAAATTCTTATTATATAGTCTCAATTGTAAATTAAGGGGGTGAATATAAATAATGCAGCGGTTCACTTAGCAGGGAACATGATTTCGACATGATCACGATTGTATTCAAATCTACTGGAGGAGAAGAAACTGTTCCGTCGTGTAAGCGCGCATTGTACAAGTTGTTTTATAGAAAGTTCCTTCTTGTTTACACTTTTTAAAAGGGTGCCCCGCATAATTACTTACATCCACTCAGGAAGTACTTTCATCCAGATGAAAAAGCAAATGAATGAAAAGGAAGGAGAGTGATTTAGACCAGCAAAAACGAGGAAATCGAAGTTCTTTTGAAATGCAGGAAGCCTAATTATTGAACGTCAGCAAAATGCATCGCAGATAATGAGTTAAGTTGCAAAATATCATGTCATATAATCGTGGCACATAAATAAAGAATTATAATACGTTTGTACGTACACATTATCGCACTTCTTCGGCTGCAAAGTCAATACTTATTCGTTCAGTGTTATCGACGTTTTTTTATCGTTTCTGATATCGTTATCTAAATCCTGGTAAGAATCGATACATTTATAAAATGTGTTTCGTTGCACCCGTGGCAAATACTCGAACGAGTAACAGCTTTTTAGAACGTATTCGCATTCCAATTGATTTCATAATATACATTACGTGTAAAAATGAAACATAAAGTAGTCAAAAAATTTAGTTACGTAACGTAACAAATTTTGCTAACGTTTCGTACGAACTTTCTTTCGAATTTTTCATCGAATTCTTATAAGAAAACGCAGTGCCTGCCAGCGTTTGATTAAAAATGAAATCTCGCGATTGCTTTTAGAGGAGTCGATTAATTAGCATTTCCTTCGGACAGCATTGAACTCGAAGACAGGATCAATCAAGCAAATTGTACGAAGACTTTCATTGCGACAGGCAACGATAAATCGGAACGATAAGTTCGTCGAACCGGCTTTCAACGCGAATCGAGCAAATCGAGAAACAAAATAGGAATGTTCAACAAACGAGTCTTGCCCTTATCTATCATCTGACTTGAACACGTTCGAAATCGCCTCGAGAAGAAGTCATTAGCATATCGATGATGAACAAAGAAGTATGTACAGTAATACTACGTCATATGTAATTAAAACATGAACTAATTGCATGAGACTAAAGATGAATTAATTAGATGCAATAAAAAATGAATAAATTATATCCGTTCAAACATGAACAAGTTACATCGATCCAAGGATATAAAAAGTATTCTGATTAAGCATATTAACACTAGATTGCCCAAGGAAGTCATTTTGACTGCTTTTGGGCAAATGTACAAATAATAATGCATAAATTATTTTTTCCCAAGTGAAGTAAATTTTTTTTTTATTGTTAACATTTAGT
>NW_017132445.1:173017-175592 GCF_001652005.2 Ceratina calcarata | reverse complement strand
TTATTCTTTCACAATGCAGTCATTTTCACTGCATTTGGGCAATATAGGTATATACTAAGTTTCAGTCTTTCTAGTGTTAATTATTAAAACAGAACTTATAGAATATATAGAATAATACTATGTTGAGAAAAATGAATAAAAAAAATCCATCTAAAGAATTGTAAGCATATTGAGATAAATACTTGGTTAGCACATCATTAATAATAAAATAATGGATCAAAATAGTTTGCACAGTATATACGATAATAATAATAATACTGTCATACATCATATATCATTCGAAGATGAATGAATTATGATGTCTCTTAAAAATCCATCGAGCTAAAGCCCTTCAATGACTGATTCTAAATGAAACTGCAGTTTTAACTCGAAACGACAGATACTTGATTCCTCCTACTGGTAACTTGTTCAGGGAGGGTCTGCCTCGCTTGCAAGGAGTGCAAAAAACCGTGCAGACATAAACGATGAAGGTTTCCCGCCATTTTAACGGGCATGTGGAAGGCAGACTTCAAGCATACGGAAGAACGTCTCGTTCTAAGCGAAAGGGATACACGCGTGGCCGGCCACCAGACGTTCAGCTCGCCGACCATAGAGAAGTATTTTTGGAATCGCACGGTTGCTCGTCACTCCACGGAACTCCATTCCTGTGCGGACGTCAGAATTATTGACCCCTTTCCGTCGTAACGAAACCATCATTCTTTATAAATCCAACTGAATCTAAATTCTATTTTTTAAACTGATATCTCAAATTCTAATTTCGTATAAAAAAAAATTGCAAGTCATTGATAATGTAAGAAAGGAATGAGATAAGAAGCTCAACAAGTAGCCAGTTAATCAAGCGTAAAAGAAAATATTAGGGCCGGGTTTGACATCCATTCGAAAATAGCAGGTGTCGTTAATTCTGGATCGCCGCGCGATATTCGGAGCAGCGAACTGTTAAGTCACGTAACTTAATATGTGTACGCGGCTGAGGAGCCACCGCGTCGTACAACCGCGGATTCCCGAGAGTTGGCTACGCTTTTTGGCACCTGCCCGTGTAGTAACCCCACCTTGATTCACCAAAACCCGTTGACATTACATAAGATCGAACGAATTTCAAACAAAAAAACCATGACTTTTTATCGTTTTCTTATGTCTTATACAATGTCGAATATTTTCAAGCAATTATTAACTGACTTAGTGTAGTGTACGTCTGTGCTATTTGATTATACGATGCAAATATTGATACACAGTTATAACTGTACAACGGAGGAATAAAACGACAATAGAGAATAATTAGGATAATTATTATTCGCGTAGTATTGAGAATCAAATAGACGTGGAATTTAGATGCATATTCATGTCTTCTTTTAAAATGATTCATTTTATAACTCTACCTTTACTTACTATTTGTTCTTTGATATGAAGATATTGAATTGGAAATATCTTAAAAATACTTATCTCGGAATTCGATTTACTTAAACAATTTTTGCTAACCAGTGAAGAAACATCAGAAGAACCACAAACATCCTGCGTTGAACTAGTTCAAGAACGGATACGTCCGTCATTGGAATCAATAAGAAAATTACGAACTTCTATATTACTGTTAATAATCTTACCGAAAGACACGGTCTCATAATTAACCCGTTCAATGCCACGTGACTCAATAGCGATTACATCGATTACCGAACGGTGAACTCTCGAGAAGACAACTTTCTCGTTTCAACACTGCCGGCGAAACTAAAAAGGTGTAATCAATCCGATTCTATCCGCGTCTAATTGCTACAATTAAACAGTCCAAACTAGCTGCAAACCAGCTGTTCTCAAAACAGATAACTTTTCTCCGCTATCGACGAGTCATGTAAATAAAAAAAACAAATTGGAACAACTAATTTATTGGACTATATAGCAATAATATATACAAGTGAAGTGGCATTTTTATGACATTGTTCATCCCTGATACAAATTTAGATTTATTGAAAACATTGCATTAAGTCTTATACAATACTGATTTTAAGACACTATTGAACACCACTTATTGTTAGTTTTCAATGGAATGAACAAAACCGGAGAGAAGGAACGGGTTTAACAATGAAAATCCGGTTGGTGATAACAGTGAGTAAAGGAAACGACTGTAACAACATTCTTCCGTAATTCTAAACGCGGTTAATTACGCGACTCAGTAGGAACGTCGTCGCGTTTCCCATTATCGTCTGGTCGGCGCGCCGCCGGCAATCCCATAAAAATTCGCCAAGATCTACTTTCTCTCTATATGGACAATTCCACGTGAACTCGTCCGACCTCAAACGACCGACTTCGACGACCGCGAATGTCGTCCGTCCGAACGGCAGCCTCCACGTGGTCACACCAAGTATCAGTCCCCACCAAATTACAACCTCTTCCCTATTTAATACGGTATCAAATTCCTTTTCCAAGAAACCCTGATACCTCATATATTAATTCCCATTTATTATATTCAGTGTTACGATATACTGAGTTTTCATAACATATGCCTTTTAACACTAGAAAGACTGAAACTTAGTATATACCTATATTGCCCAAAAGCAGTCAAAATGACTGCATTGTGAAAGAATAA
>NW_017132445.1:165832-170809 GCF_001652005.2 Ceratina calcarata | reverse complement strand
TACTTCACTTGGGAAAAAAAATAATTTATGCATTATTATTTGTACATTTACCCAAAAGCAGTCAAAATGACTTCCTTGGGCAATCTAGTGTTAAAAAACAAATGCTATGATTGACAACAAAATTCCGAACAAAATTGAAATTGCGTTAATTTATTACTAGATAAGAAGAAAACCATGCTCTTGCAAACTGTATTATAGTATCGCAACAAATAGCACGTTATCAGCAAGGAATAAGTATTAGCAAACACGGGTAAGAGTGTCTCTAGCAAGTACCCGTTTAATTATGCATTTCTCTGGAAGAAGCAACGACCAGCTGAGTCACCGATCACCGAGTTAAAATCTACACGTACGCGAACACGCATCCTGGGACCTCTCTCGCGAAACGAATCGGGCAGGTCGATCACGGCAGACAGTGTCCCGTCTGGCTGCATAATCGCGGATTACTTCGACACCGATGCGTCGAGCGCAAACCGGTGCCACGATCAACGGATAGAGCTCACGGCTCGAAGGAAGCTTGTACCAGGCCTCTAGAAATCGATACATCCGCGAGACGTAACGAGCTCCGATCCCCCGTGACGATTAAGCGAAACGCATCGCATCCTGCACCTTGGCAAAACGTGATACAGATAGAATAAAAACAATCTCCTTGCTGATGAAAGAAAATAATGCAACTGCTCGAATTGTGTTTCGAGTTTGGACCAGCTGCTCGGAAATTGAGGGAGCAGATGCGAGAACAGTGAGGCAACAACAGGGAGCGTAAAAACAACAGCGATGATTGATCATACAATAAAACGTGGAGTGTCCAAGCATTTAGGCCAAATACACGCGCCAGTGAACATTTTGCTCATGATTTGCATGTGCACATTTAACAGATAAGAGAATGCAAGTCTCACTTGAGTTTTAAAGCGAAACAAGAACAGACGTGTACTTTAAGAGAAACAATTACCAAGCAAAGTCAAGGTTTACTTTTCAAGGAATTCCGAGAGAAGAACGAGCCCGAGTACAAACGCAGCTTGACGAGGGAACGACTCGTACCGGCTATCACGGTTCCAGGAAAACGTTAACCGGCAGGGAACTGTCCGATAACCGGTGGGTCGGAAATTGTTCGTTTCTACGTTGCTGTGGAAAACAGGAAGCAAACGTGTTCGGTTTTACGTGCACCTGAAACCGTACTATCGATCGAGCACGTTTTTATTTTCGGAGCGTCATCGTCTCTCGGTTCTACTTATTCTCGATGGTTCTTAAGCTACCTTTCATCCTCTCTCGCTCTCTCTTTCGGTATCTCTTGTCGAAGGCATGCGAAAATCGCGGTTCGTCGCGTACGCAACGTGTCAAGCGTCCCGAACCTCTCGAACGCAACCCTATCTCGTCTCTTTTGTACGCAAATATAACAATGGGACGGCGATACATGGGATTAAAGCGGCCGGCAACGCTGCCTCGAGGACGAGGACGTGGTCCTTTAGTAAGATAGTCATCTCATGCGAGAAGCTTCATCGAGCTACACTGGAGGACGCCCCCTTAACCGGCTCCCAAGGGACTGGACCTTTGACCGCGTAAAATGGCCGGTTCATTTGGAATCACAAGTTACTGATACGTATGATTCATTGATCAATTAAAAAAAGCCAAAGAATTACATTTCTTGTTCTTTCATTTATCATAAATTACTATAAATTGCTTTCGCCTGAATAAAAACATATACATAAAATGCACTGATCAATTATTACATTTTCATGTATAATAAACCGACAATTTTCATCGGTATTTGCTAAATCGTAGCGAGATAAAAAAAGAATGCATAAAACATGTACGTTACCAAAATGTATGCACTCCGGCGTTTTGACGGCACAGGTGAATAGAAGATCGGTTCATCCAGGTAAAACGGGTCTAGAGAACTGGTCGGTGCGATCAGAGCATATCTAACGGGCGGAAGGAGAACAGGAACCAAGACTCGAAGCGTGCACGAGGAAACCACCAACCGGCATCGTGAACCACACTACCAGAGGCTTGGGAACACTAGTGCAACTGTTGCATCCTCTTCATCTCGGCACACATCGCGTGGCCGCGTGCTTACTCGTCGCGTGTCACCGCACGCACCGGCAGCGCGTCGTCCGTTTTCGAGCAACGGCGGGCACCATTCGGATTCACGCGCACGCGAGGATTCTCTTCGTCGATTGAACGAAGTCGGTTTTATCGCGGTGAAGTAACCGCGTCGAACGAACGGAGCAGGGAACTAGTATGGAGACAGACCGGGATAACTCAGGTAGACGGGTAGAAAGAGAAGGATGACGCAAGGAAGGGGAAGAATAAAGAGACGGTTGGACCAAGAGGATGGCACGAGCGTACCGAAAGGGAATAAAAGATCGGAGAAGTCGCCTGACCCAGAGCTCTTCTCCGATTATCAACGAGACCGCGCACAAGAGACGGGATTATGCTTCTTATTCACCGGCGAGGAGAATGAAATTAAAATAATTGAAGCGAGAAGAGAGGAGGTACTGGGAATCTTGGAATAAGGTGCGCGGCACAGCGTCCATCCACCGGCGGCGACCGTGGAACGGCGAACTCTGTCGGTTGATGCAGCCGGCGGCCAGCTGGTGAGCTCTAACACGCTACGAAGCCTGTCGTTCGCGGCCGAACGCTCGCCTTCGGCAAAGATCGGCTTCAAACAAAACTACAAACTTTGTACGACGCCCGTCGCACCCCACCCGCCCCGCAGCGACTACACAGCCGTTCCTGGCTCCTGTTGCTCTTTGGTACACGCACCAGCCCGGGGGATACGTCGCCTTCGTACACCACTGACTCGATGCAGTTTGCAGGCCCCAAGCTGCACGAAGATGCAGTTCATTCGACTTCAATTACTATCGTTTCTCAACAACTATTCCTCTTGGAAACAATTTTTCTTATAGTTCGGACTTAGATAGAATTGCAGTCTACACTTGTCCACCGTGTGCAATTTCTCAGAAACATACTCCCTATTGATTTTTTCTTTGCTGTTGCGAAACCAAATTGCAATTACAGTTTGTAGAATTGTAGACTCAGAGTCGTCTTACTACGTTCTTCGAAGACGTGCTACCGAAATCAAATTACATGTACGATTTGCAAAATTGACACGTTACTCTTTGCAAGATATTCAATAACTTTTCGATAGACTGATTAGTCACGTCAGTAAGGAAGTGTTGATAAGAAGGTGAAGGTAAACATGCGATTACGTATTAGATTACCGATGGAAAAATAAAACACGGCGTACGCTATCTGCGAAGCTGGATAGAACATGAAAGTCTGTCAGATGCGAAACGATTGCTGGCTTCTTTTTGGATCGTTTAGTCTGAACATTACATCACGAACATTCAACATTAATAAGTTTCACGTTTCTATAAACCCTTCCCAATCGTACAGAGATAAAAATGTTCACATCCCAGGTGCCAAATTATCTCTTGGAGAACACGTATCTGCTCCAATACAAATAAAGATAGTACAAAACGAGATTTGTTTAAAGTTAGATTTCCATATCGTGTTCATGTCAAGAAATATTAAACAATATCGAGTTCCCTACTAAACACGACTCGTAACTAGTCGATAAGAATTTGTGGACCTCCCTGGCTCGAACCCTTTTTTAGACCACCGCACCATATGGCACAAAGGAATAGAGAACTCCGTTTCTATTCTATGAATATTAAAACACTTTCCAATTAAACCGAATCGGCCGTTTGTTCGGTGAACAACCAGCGCAGCACCAGCCGCGATTAGCAAACAATGCGTTACAGTTACCATTCTCGTTCAATATGGCATAGTAGAGGTGCATCTCCGCTGGCGTTGAACGCCAGAGAAATTGTATTTTTACATTTCATATATACAATATTCCGTCTTAACCTGTTTTCCAAACGCATAGCAAACGTTATTCATATGAATTTATGGTGAAACTGAATGCGCAAAATATAAATGCAAAATATGTCTTTAACACTATACAGACTGAAACTTAGTATATACCTATATTGCCCAAAGCAGTCAAAATGACTTACTTGGGCAATCTAGTGTTAAGAATTATCATATTGGTCCTGTTAATAATTGAATGACTCGTCCAAATTCATTCAATGAGCTGCATCAAATATAAAATTGGTATAAATCTTGAATGAATGAATAACAATTAGTTATTTCGTATGACTATTCTTGATGTTTCAGTGGAGAATATCAAAAGCTGAGTTTTATAAAACTAATGTTTAAACATGAAATGCATGTTTAATTGATGTCCTGCATAAAAATTCTTAGTCAATCACATGTCCAACACTGTTTGGAAAAAGTGTCGGTACTTGTCAGATTTTACAATGCCGCATTAATCACGTGTGGATGATGTATTTGTCACGCGAGGCGAGAGGTGAAGCACGCGAACAAGAAGATTCGAAAGGGGACCACGGTAAAATCATAATGACAAATTGAACGGCCGTGCATCCGTTTAATGGAAGTAGCGCCGGGTTGACTTTTGACATTTCACTCGTTAACAACCGCGCGGCTTCCGATCTCGCCGGATCGACGTCAATCAATCACGTCGCGAGACGTGAAACTTTCGCGAACAGAATTTTTCCCTTTTTATGTGGAACACCTGAATGCGAATTCCAAACGGGATACAAATTTCTGAGGATGAAGAACCTTGCGTTTTATTTCAGGATTGACGAAGGGTAGAGACGATGAAAAAACTGCTGGAGGATACTAATTAAGGAAGTAGACACGCTATGTTGAATGTGGCACGGTGGGACGATAAAAGGATAGCGGTGCCTAAATGCCTTAAGTGAATGTTCGAAAAACAGTCCATTGTTACGGATTTGATTAGTTGCACGTTTCCCGTTCACCGTCACGACTAATCTAATTACCGTTGTTCACGCGAATCCTGCGATCCCTTCGCGAAGCCGCAAATTTTATTGATCTTCACGTACAGAGTCAATAACATAATTTGTAATAACGTAGTATTCATTGATTCAACTTAAA
>NW_017132445.1:160215-164160 GCF_001652005.2 Ceratina calcarata | reverse complement strand
ATAAATTTATCCCATAATTTCTATCTATTGATAAAACGAAAGAGTAATCAAATATCTCATATTACTATTTTTAAAATTTGTTTCGACGATAATTAATATTGGTTGAATTAATATAGAAACTCATTTAAAGATAAAAAAAAAACGATTGACGAATGTAATTCAGATTTATTCTCGTTTGCATATTATTCGTTTATCCGCGCCATTATTTTTCGTGTGGGCTTTTACATCGTCCCTTGACGAATTTCGTATGCACTCGAAAACGCACGAGGACCCCCTTTTACATTATGCATGTACCTTTGTCTTGATGTTTGAGTGAGTCAAAGACTGCTGAGATAAGACCCGGATACGGTAAATATTTTAAGTGAAACGAAATTCTCCAAATAAACTCAGTAAACGTTGCTTAAACATTTTCAAAAATAATAGAAAACGAGTTTCATTGAACTGTGTAGTACATGAGCAACGTATAAATTATGCATGAACTAATCTAATCAATTTGCTAGAAGACACTATGCATTTAATGAGCACGCATTAGCTTCGTTTCGCATGCGGGATCTAAATGAATTCCAAATCAATTTGCACACACTGTTGAATATGTACCTTGTTAACACTTTTAATTCCTAGTAGCTCGCGTGAAATTTTTGATCCATACAGCAATATAATGTTGGATAAAAAGTTAAAAAATGATAAAGAGAGAAAAATTTTTATATGCATTGTAACTTTATTATTCATCATTTTATTACGTACTCTGTATTACGTTTGGTCACAAATTTTTGCTGGAGACACGTGAAAATACAAAATTCTCAAAAGAGGCTTGTACTCCAACTTTTTCACAGAATAGAGCAGCTTCGTGTGAACCATCGACACAATGCAATCAACTGTCGTAAGTCGGAACGGAAACAGAATCCCGTAACGCGGAGGAGCTTGCCAATGCGAGTGACTCGTGTAAAACTGTCCCGAGAACGAGCGTGGGAAGTGGCACCCGGAAATGATTAGGGAACGATAATTCTGACGTAGCGAATATGACGAAACAGTCCTGTAATTTTCGACGATGAAACACATTGCGTTTAGTGTTAACGCCACAAGAAAATCAATAATTGATGACAGAACTGCTCGCTCTGACGACCGTTTGGAATCGTGAATTCATAGTTTTCCATTATAGGAAGTAACACTAAAATCGAGTACATTTGTGTGAGAGAATTACATGATGAATCACTATTGTAAATTAGTATGTTTTACTTCGTAAGTACTGGTTCGAAAGTTAGACGCGGCCTTTTCATTATTTTAGAAAATGAACGTGGCCTTTCTTTTAAAGAAAGTATTCCTTTCCCATCCTAATTTATCTAATCAATCATTTGAACATCGTATTTGATAAGACTGAATCACTAAACATATTATTGTACAACAGAGTTTACTTTCTAATAAAATCAATAACGATATTAACTCACTCCGTGAGTCGACATACGTTTTCAACTGACTAGATCTGAAAACGATACAAGCCTCTTACTGCATTATTTCCTGCTGCCATTATAATGGAACACAGAACAACACGATTGCTATTTCCAGCTGGCGAAGGAAACATTCGCAGAACCAACAAGCTTTCTCAAGTAAGCATTGATAACGATAAACAAACTCTCTCTGAGAACAATGCACCATCCGCGTTACGTCGATGCGCCCGTGACAGCAGCGAGTGCCACGAATTAACGAGTTCACCGCGGGGCAAATCCAATTCCAATCAATCTAGCGAGCCAGGTGTGAAATTGCGGGCACCGTTCTCTTTGCGCTCGAGAGACGAGTCCCCAACAGGAACAAAACGAGAATGATACCAGAGCAGGTTGCTTTTATTCAATACGCAGTCCTGCGCTACGTTCTATCTACAGGATATCCCGTGTGTCGTCGTTAAGCCAGCTGTGGCTATAAATCAACTCGCGATAGGAAGCCGAGGACAGCAACAGTCAAATAGTCAACGTGTTAACATAATCGCATGTATAACGAGAAACCTCGTTTACCATGTATCATATAAAATGACATCAATAAAAGATCTGTTACACGTATGAATTTTGTAAAGTCTTAAAGGAATTTCAGTCTTCCTCAATGCATTTTCCTATTTCGATAAATTGCAATTCATTTTTATAAATTTTAACAAACCGCAATTGTAATTAGTTAAAAACTAGTAAATTGCATTCTTCAAGGTATGGAGAAATGATTCGATACCAGGAGGATGAACATGCATAATTATTGGTAACACGAGTCGATTAATCGCCGGGATAATAATTATAAGATAGAATTCAAGATACGTGAAGAAACTCGCGATGCTATTGGTAATCGGTTGACGATAGTGTTACGCGATTTACTGGTTGTTAACTCGTTACGTATGGAGCCGATCGATCAGGGATATTCGCAGACAACCCGTGATTGTCCGCGTGATTTACGCGCCGGCGAAGATTGTATTTTCGATGCAGAATCCAAACACGTTACGAGCAACAGGTTGCGTACGCGGCTTCATTGGAAATCTGTTTGTGATTTACTTTCGAACCGTGGACAAGCGAATGTGGAAACGCTAATAAAATGCCAAAGTTTAAACGTTTTGGAATGGATGTGACATAAACGGTGTCGTTTTATTCAACAAGACCGTTTTCCCTTTTTACTTCAACTAACGATAACAATGAAGACGGGCGTAAAGACCTGAAATTTCCATTCGAATAATCGCGAACGGTGCCATAAACGTCAGGCGAACGCTCGTCCAGTCATTTAGTGTCCCTTACGACGTTTCTTGTCGCCTACAACATCCAACATAAATCACTGGACAAGCCGCGGCCGCGTTTAGATACAGTTAATCGCGAATCTGAAAAAATCACCGGGGGATACGTCTTCATTCCCCGTGCACACCCAACCGGCCTCGGATAACCATTCCACGTTTCTTTCTCTAATACAGGTTGCCTTGAACATGAATAGTATACACCTCCGTTCAAAAGTTTTCAAATACTTGTTGTTCGTCAAAAAACCTGTATTATATTAAAAAGCTTCAATCGAATGAAAGAATACACATAATCTTCATATAATAATTTAAATGGAAACTGCCTTTTTAAAGCCTGTCAATTTTATATTTATTGCACAAAAATCTGGTACACAATTCACTTATTAGAACACTTGAAGTTTAGCAAAAATTTTTACCAACCTGAATAAAAGGAATTTGGTATAAGTCTGTAAATCACATTTTCATCCATGATTGCATATGCATTGAAATTTAAAATCTTAGAAATCTTTCATTAATTATTTATTAAATATAACAAATTTTTATTTGTTCAATCATAATGTCGTATCGTCTGATTCAATTAAAGACAATATGATATGAGAGTTATGAAAGGACGTATACGCGTAATACCGGTATATTTGCGCGAAAAATGAATGTCGTCCGGTACCGGTACTCGTTATCTTTGGTCAGGAGAACGTGAGAGAGTTAGAAGACGATAACGTCGTATCCATCGTGCTCTACCCTTTTACAGTGTTCAATACCACAATATATAACGGGTCAATGACAACCCGTCCGGCGGCTTATCAAGACCCTCGACGATAGTGCAAAATACTCTGATCGTCCTATTACCTGAGAAATACTAAGAAATCGATGTGATCAACCGATTAAGAAGAGTGCTTTAATTAAACAAAATGGTAATAAGAAGTACATACTCAACCTTGAACGTATTTAACGATAATTACTGATATGAGATAAGCGTTTTAATCTATTTTTTCTTATTATTCCATCATTTTCAAGATAGCATGCATAATTAATAAACAACTAATTGCACGCGGAACATTATGCAACAATGTAACAATGAAAAGACTTAAGATTCACATTTACATTTTATCTCTAAATTATTCACATTGATTCTGACTAGAAAGAGATAGGCTTTTAACAATCATTTCAAATACAATTGAGGGGTAGGAAAT
>NW_017132445.1:129495-158128 GCF_001652005.2 Ceratina calcarata | reverse complement strand
TCGTGGATTATAATAATCTTGGTTGTTTCCCTCGCTTCCTGCAAACGCCAGAAAATTCCTTTCTCTTCCGTATACATAAAAAGACAGCAAAATCAGAGGCCAGATGTTGTGACACTTCGTAACGAAAGTTCTAAGTCTTGTATCGAGATTGACCTTATGCCAATAAGATGATTGCCAATAAATCCAAAAGAAAGGAAGGAAACGTTTATATTTATACAAGTTTGAAATAAGACAAAAATATCCTGTTACTCAACGCTTTCTCACCTAAAACCTTTCAACACCTGGCTGGAACACTTAGCAACGACTAGGAAACAAAACGCGGAAGAGACATTTGAAATTGGCCTTCCGGGAACCCGCGAAGGGACACGTTAACCCGTCGACACGGTTGGATCGATCGAAAAGCGATCTCTATGCTAAATCAGAATGATTGATCGAACATCGACAGAGCTTCCATGTAAAGTCTGGATAACGATGATTGCGTAGGAAACTTGCCGCCTAGTCACTTTCACGCCAACCATCTTAAAACCTAACTAGTATCTTATTGGAACTCTAATTTTATGATCAATTCTAAGACCCATAATTAAACTTGTGTGCAGAATAAAACATTTAACACTAGATTGCCCAAGGAAGTCATTTTGACTGCTTTTGGGCAATATAGGTATATACTAAGTTTCAGTCTTTCTAGTGTTAAAGAAGTTGAATCTGAATAGAATTTCCTTACACTATGAAAATACTTTTGATGTTCTTCAATGCATGATTCATATCTCCACACGTACGATCTACTTATAAAAACAGAGAACGAACCAATATTGCATATTATAGTGCACTACTAAGTTTCTTGCAAAAGAATAAGTCTTAGAAATATGTTCATGAACTTGGTGCCTCTACTCTACTCAACTGATTAAATAATGAAAACCGGAAATCTAAGTGCGGGTCCCGCTTGGTAAGGGCGATGGGTGAGCCGGTTTTGAAAAATGTTCTGAACGTGTACGTATGGTAACTGCGCGGGTGGCTCGAGTCCTTTCGGCGGTGCTTTGTTTCGTCGGGCCGAGGTCGACCAGGCATGGACTCTTTTTACTCCTTGAAAGCGAGGGAGAGGAATCGGGTTTCTGCAAAAGCCCATTCTAGTCGTACGAGAAACAGAACGTTAGAACGTTCGAAACATTTTTTACCCGTGCAAACAGTTTTTATGCTCTGTTATTAAACGGTAATGAAGATCGTCAAGTTGAATGATAGCTTTAATAACCGGGAGGCTCGTCAATTTATTAGAGGAAAATAAAAAATGTGTTTCCTCGTAATTATCATTCCATTTGCCATAGTTGATTTGAATGGCCACGGTGAAAGGTGCATACATTCCTATAAACGCGTTCGTGCTGAACTTGATTACCTACGCCCAAGGAACCAAACGTGGAAACAATGCATGCACGCCCTGCACTTCCTTCTGTGCAAAATTCACTCTTGCAATTAATCACGTGTCTCAGTTTGATTAATTAGCGTGAAAGGAAACGAGAGATCGCGATTATTCTCACGAAATAAGGAAGACACTTCGTAAAGAATACTTTATGACGTTTGACATGGCACAATGTAATTGCCTCATTCTGAGATAGAAACTTATATATTATATGCAATAATTCTACACGAATTCGAGTATCATACTGGTTCTATGATTTTATCATATTAAAACTATGATATTTCTCTGTTTATATGCTGCACACCAAACGAGAGACGTTAAATCAGATAAGAAATTAGACCACGTATGACAAGATTGTAATACAGCGATTCTAATCTTGTAAATGTTAAAAACCAGATTTCATCGTGAAAAATGAAGATCACGCGATTAGCGCACCATATCAAGTAGAAAGCGTTCCGTCCGCATCCCACATTTCATTTTTCAGAAGAGTTCCTATTCTTTCATCGGCGACGTAACTCTCTATGACCTACTGTAACATTCGAATAACATTTCACGGTGCGGAACAACGACGTTGCAGCCGTCGAATCTGTTTCTTTACGTTTCGTATGCATACAATCGCGGCGAGAAAATTTATGACATCGTGTACAGGCGCGTCGTTTCACTCCTTTTCAATGATTCTTTGTCCCTACCGCTTATCGCCCACGTCGAGAACCTATGGGCTCCCGTCTGACGAATATTCAAGCCACTCGAGATTCGAAGGGTCTCAGCGTCAGACGAACTGAACGTTCACCCGACAGTTCAACTACTATAATTCGACTGCAGGTTTCATGCATTGGATAAAAGCATTATTTTGTATTAACATTCGCAGCCCTTCTATTTCGTAAATACACCAGAAGCAACGTTTGAGAACAGGATTTAGAATTTGTTCGCAAGAGGCAGAGGGAAGCGTTTATCCGCGAGGAGAGTGGTTAACGCAGCATTATAATAATGTGGTTGGCTAACAGGAAGCCCGACAGTGTCTCTGAACGGCAGTAGTCGGTTCGCAAGCGCGGTTTATTATAGCCTGAAATTGTTTCAATTGGTCTTACATGCGGGACTGGCCTCTTCAACAAATTCCTCCTCGCGGCCATTGTTTTCCCCCCCTCGTGACTCACTTATCTCTCGAACGCCTCTCCGTCTGAGGTACCTGACTGCACTTTCACTCGCGACAACCCCTGATAATATCTTTTCATAACGTTGATAAATTCGCCAGCTGCCCCTAACAGCTTGGATCAAGGCTCGCTAAGTCAGATCTTTGAACGATCAGATTTATCGAGTCACGCACGAGGTAAACGCGTTTTCCGTTCCGTGCGCAAGGATTTTCGACGCAGAGTTCGAACCGTGGATCGTCACGGCGTGATAAGCGAAACATTGATGGAGCTAGAAACGTGACTTCACGCTGCGTTCCCGTGTCGCAAGCTCGAGAGTTCGACGCGATTCTAACAGCAAAACTCATAAAACTCGTGAAGCGAGAGAATTCTTCTGTAACTAATTCACGGTCTAGTTACAGTCTTATTTAAAATGCGCATTTGCAGAAAAATTCTGTTCACAGAAAACGTAATACCCAAATGTATGTCGTAAAACAAATTCCATTTAAAAAATGTTTTACTATGCATGAAACAACTCGCTATAATCCTTCTGGATTGAAAGGGGCCAAGGTTTCTAAATTAAGACAAAACGCATGCACCTTTCCAAACTTCAATTCTAATCGCCACCCACGGACTCTCCGCACAATGAATCCTCTTCTCGTTGCTTAACCATCAACATGCAACGCGGTTTGCGTAAACATTAACCTGCGCATTGGGTGCCAATTATGGTATTGACCAAACGAGAGATAATAATTGATGAGAAACATCATCCCTCTAATGCGCGTAGCTCGAACTCGCGCGAGCACGTGGGCGTAGCAATTGCATCGTGGAACATTATAGGACTTACGTACTCGTAATGTAAACGTGCGGTCAGCATCGGTCGAGCATTATGCTTCATTAGATACCAGTTTCGTCACGCTTTCACTCGAACTTGTCCAACAATGAGACGGCGAATTTAAAATGCATCGTCGGCGGTGTGCCGAGAGACACGGGAATATAACGGCAAGGGGGAAAGTAGCGAGTCGTGACTAGGTGACTTTCCACGAACCGTACATTGTCATTGCCGGACCTAACCCCGAGATAAAGACCGGGTGATCCGTCGGGACAACTAGCCGATTAGCAAAACCAACGATTCCTCGCGATCCCCCGGACACAATCTTGGGATAGGAAATAGTAGGTAGAAGAAAGTATCGAAAACGTAGAGGTCGATCGTGCTTGCAACTTTCCACGAACGCTGTACGTGCGCTGGACCTAACTGGTGATCGTGGAACACCCACTTGATTAGCAGAAGCAACTTTAACCTCGCCCGGACACCAAGCTCTGTACTTTCGACGGGGAAAAGAGTAGTGGAGGAGTATTGAAAATCTGCAAAGGTCGATTGCGCTTCGAACTCCTCCTCGGTTGCGACACAATGGACGGGTTGGAACAATGCGCCGAGCACGCGACCGTTCTTCCTACACCAGAAGACAGCGACAACCATCGTTCGGAGTAGCTGTTCGACTACCGTTATTATCGATGCCCGTCGATTATTTTAATGCGGCGTTACGTAACGCGCCCATGATTTCGCGTACAACTAAACTCGCAAACCGTGACGAATGATCATAAGTTCAAGTGCTTATTGTTCATCAACAGAAATTGACGAAACATTTATCAGAAACCAGCTCGATCGAAAGATTATGATAAATCATTAAATATGATCATACAAGAAATCATGAACAGTTTCAATAAAATTCGAAATTCATCACAAGAAATTCTTTGAAACCCGCTAAAATACCAATTTTAAATACGAGATAATCGGCTCGTTATTTAATCGTGACGATTGATCGTGTGTTTGAAATCGTTGGAAAGGTTGGATGGAGGGTTTGCGTGACGCGATGATTCTGATGTATGTACGTACGTAGTTACGCCGCAAAGTGCAAAGAAACGCGCAGATTTCATGAAACATCTTTCCGCTCGATCGGTCTTCGCTTTCATTTTCACCCTCGTTACGCGCTACTGTGAGAAAGTCGTAGAAACGTTTTCGGGACAGTTCGACACGCCGATTTTAATGAACGATATTAATCACTCGATTTTGTACATTCATAGAAACACTGAATATACAGAAAATACAAAAAGTTCTAATCCTACCCTGTTTTCTAAATTTTCAACCCCACTTAGTAATACCTGCTAGATATAAGGACAGCCAAAATTGTACCAAGCAATCAGATTTCTGAAGTTCACGAAACCATTCGCGACTCTCCGAATAAGAAATAAAATTAAAAGTCTCGATATAGTGTTGTTTCGAGTTCCTCAACCCAAAATCCAACAATACTACATATAAATTATAGATATTTGATTTTGCATAGAAAAGTATTAACGACGGTGCGCGACGAAATTCACATTAGGGGCGCATATTTCTAAGTCTAATTAGAATGGATATCTTGCTTTGTCATGGCCGATCTAGGCTCGAATTAACGAGTACCGTTTTATATGTACCTCGCTAATAACGTAATAATAAAATAAATCGGAGCTGATACACTTTCCTGTTCTTAACTAGCTAGAATACTCTCGAGCGTGACCAATAAAGGATCGCGGAATAAACTAAATCGTATTCGTTTTCTAGCCTAATCCGCTCGTGTCTTTTATCTGGGCCGTGAGAAACTTAACGTAGCGGTGCGGAAAAGCTTTACACGTACTTACGCCTATCGGATCTGTAGCATGTCTATGATATAAACAAACAAAATTTACGACGGTTAATCTCGCCTTCGACGTCAAGAAAGCGATCGAATATCCTAATGCATATACTGCCAGTCATGAGTGTTAGGAATTTTTTTTAATCTGATTGTTTTAATCTCCTGTTTGACGAATGAAACATTATATCATTTATCGTATCAACCATCGCATGAAACATTGTATTAATATTATACAAAGTACTGCAACAATTATTATATGAAATATTCTATCAATAGAAAGTATCTTGATACTTATGGTCGACGCGACACGGTTGATTGCAAAGTTGATCTAGCGTTATGGCCGCGAATTTCACCGGATAAGATATGGTATGTAATTTGCATAACAAAATTTATGAAAACACCGGTGATCAATTAAGCCGCGTGATGCTGCTCTTCTATTCATTAAAGAAGTTATACGTCCTGCGGCGAAACTGCTGCGTGCCACGAAAATCGTCGCAGTTACAATTCCAAACGAGCGTGAACGTAAATCAACAAGTCGGGGGTCTTGTTCCCGTTGGAGAAATCGCGTGATCGAAACAGTTTCCACTGTTTTCCATTCGAGTAAGCCAGGATGAGTACCAGGAACCTCTACATTTATATGTATTATTATTAGGTTTCAAAAGATATTTCATAGAACGACTGTTATGAATGAAAGACTGGAATGCTCAATACGATATTCAGTACAATGTTTCATACAATGGTCAAATTGTAATCTTTAATGTAATGCTCCATGCAGAAAGATAATATGCATGAGACACATCAGCTATAATATTATAGTTGAAAGAAACACGAGCTCCTTATGAATGAATATTATGAAAATCAGTTTGAGTTAATATAAAAAATGTATGATGTTTGTATATAAACCCCTTTCATTAAAACTCAGTTATTACTTTATAAGGAAGCGTCTTATCAGAGAACGACTTCATTTCAGCACAGAAACTGGTAAACAGATACCAGTATAAAATCCACAGGAAGTAGGCTCGCCCTGGGAGTTCAGTTCTAAAACAACATTTAGAGCGATCGCGATAAGGTGTGGGGAAACGTTCAGTCGGCGGGACTCACAAAGTCGATGTAGATTAGACTCGGTGGAAGGATAAATTGAACCGCGAAGGGTTAATTAAACGCGTACGTGCATGACGCGGCCACTGAAAACTGGTATGAACGCGAGGAAGAGCGGTGAGCGTGCCGCCGCGTTTCGGTGATAGTGACCCAGTAGCTGGAAGACGCGACGTAACAATTTCGCTCCGGAGTTAGCGGTACCCGTCGCGTCGGAGCGCGATGCTTCACCCTGCGGACACTTCGCCGCTTCCTGGTAAACAATTAGACGCGACTTGCTCCAGATGTAGCAACTACCGTTGTTCGTCTTGATAAACTCATGCTAACCAGAAATCGGGACCGATTCGTGTCACGCAATATAAAATCTCCTCGCTTTAAACGCAACGAATATAAAGAACGTTCGCCACGTTCAAATATATACAGAATATTAAAAGATGAATACCTATTAGAACGTTTGCATGATAAAAGAAATGTCTATTGAATTGTAGAAAAAGAATGTGCAAAGGATAGAATTTTACTCGGGGGAAAGACGAAATTTTCTAAGGTATGCATTTTTCCTACGGGGGTATCGAATAGATTTCAATGTCGCAATTCATTTTTTCATTCAACGTTTGATATCAATTTCAGGGTATAGGAAATACAAATAACCCGAAGACAAGTATCATGCGATTCTATATCGTGGAATGAGTATCTCATGGAAATTCAATCCCTTGGATCGCAGTGCGAACCCAGCGAAGCATCAATGCTAGCTACAGCATTCTAGTTGCTAGATCGCCTTGCACGTGTCGATAATTTCTTTTGTGCTAAATAGAAAATGAAATAGATCGACGTTCCTTTAATTTAAGAATTGTTTCACTTTTGATTGTCCGCATGTCTTCGAATACTCAATGCATTCTCTATAGTTTATGCATGTATAATCTGTTTTTAAATGTACCTAAAGAACATTAAACGAATAGATGTCCAAATAATTCCAATGAAACGAGTATTTAAACTGTTATGTTGATTCATCCTTAACAGTAAATTGAAAGCTGTTTCACAGGATCATAAACATGTACACAAGCTAATTTAATAACCGATGAACGTATCGTTGCCAGTTGTAGAGAAAGAATGGACGATTTACGATATGCAATTTCGACGAACGTAATAAGAACAAAACTTTCACGTTGGTGGAATACAAACACGAGTACAAGCTCGATAATGCAGAATTCCTATTGCTTGCATATATCTATCAGCGAGCAAATAATAATGTAACACGTATTGATACTCCGCGCTGATATACGCCGTGAAAAGGTTGAAAGATCGCAGCAGATTTCATTTTGGTCGCGCGAGGTCAGCTATCGACTATAAAATCGAAGGAAAGTAAAAGTACTTCCTGTATTTTCATGTGTAAATACAGGTAGAACAAATGCTAATGGATCGTCGATTAATAGTCTGACGTTTGTATGATTTCCGAGGCTTGAACGATTTACTTTCTGTTTTTTAAACGTCGTAACGTATCTGGACAATAAATCGGCGGAACCGTCAAAGGAACGGAAGCGAAACATTTGCCCGAGACATTTTAATTGCAAAGGAAGTGAAATTAAAGCAGCGTTGCAATTATCATACGAACAAGCTTACTGACGTGAAAATTTATGCACGGATCGTGTCAGCAAGTGTAGAATGATGTTAACAATCTCTGTAATAAATGAAGTGTTATCAGTCGGAATTACTCATTTACTTTTGATTAAAAGGAAACGATTACTGTTTTTGTTCCAATGCGTTATATTAGCTACATGAATTATTGCCAGGTCGG
Organism: Ceratina calcarata; assembly: GCF_001652005.2. NCBI lineage: Eukaryota > Metazoa > Arthropoda > Insecta > Hymenoptera > Apidae > Ceratina > Ceratina calcarata. The sequence continues at coordinate 150,031 of NW_017132445.1, read as the reverse complement.
CCTGTATGCATTTGTTGAATCTTAATAAAAATTCGCTTACAGCGATGTTAACGATCTTTGCGGTGAATGAAATCGTGTTATCAATTAGAATTATTCATTTACTTTGACTTATTGTTAGGAGGAAGTACCTTTTGTTCATCGGAATGCATTAAAGTGAACCACAATTATAATTCCTTGAATCCCGATAAAAATCCAATTGCTTCTGTTTAAAAAAATTGCACCGTTAATCAATTTCTCTGCAATTAAATTAAACACGAGTCACCACGGTTTCCATTAAGGATGTCCATACTAATTGTGCGACACGCATCGCTTGTACGATTTCACTCATTCGGTCGTTAATGTCAACCCCGTTCGATGAAAATTGCTCGATTCACGAGCATCAATGAACGCGTCTCCTCTCCGCGAAGAGGAAGAGAGTAACGCAACCGTTCATCAATCTTCATCACTGAAATTCTATAGATCGAACAATCTAAACGATAGACGACGTAAAATAAATTATGCGGCCCCCGGTGCATGCGTGCATCATTGTCCCATGTGTTTTATTTGATTTTTCGAACTTTCCTTCCTTCCGTTCTTTCAGTCTTTATGCGCGACCTTAATGCCAACTTTCATTTTATTTTCTCCATTGAATCCGGCTGGGTGATAGATTAATCGTTTTATCTCGAGAACGCGAGATGATAACGCGACAAATTGAAAAAATATCGACTTATTCGTTGGACCGTATTCGCACGATGTTCCTAGAATTAATTAACCGTAAATCCCCTACGCGGGCGATGATAAATGACCGAGTTAGCGACGGTACACTCCAATCATCCAACTTCTGCTCGTTGCATCCATCCTATTGTTCTGTCGGTTTCTAATTCCGCAGGATTGATTTAAATTAATTCTATATGAAATTTAATTTAAACCGCGGTTCAAGTTTAATTTCGTTATACATTCATGATAAAACGCGAACTAGGTTCATAACAGCTTTCACTGTGCGAACACATTAAAAGCGTTTCATAACCGGGAAACTGGTCCACGCGTCGATGAAACGCGGTGTCAACCTTGACTATTTTTACAGGCAATTTTTAGAATGATAAGACACGTAGAAAATTTTACGCCGGCGGAGTTTTAACTCGGAATTCGCTTAAAACGAACAAGGCTACCATGTGCCGCTGCGAGGGAGCAACGAACTGGGACATAAACAAATTTATTCGCGCCAGCTTAGAGAGGCTAAATTTAAATTATTCGCTCGATGCTTCCGTTCGATTTTATCGGTCGATAAGAGTGAAACGATCAGAAAATTTCAGAAACTAAGTACATAATCGATCTTATCTCACAAAAATTCATACTGCAAATTTTTATGTATAATAAAACATTTTTAACATTCATTTAGAAAATGAAATCTAATCGAGGATTATAATGCACTTCACTTTTGATATTCTGTGAGCTGCAGTTTGTTAATGAAATACAATACCAATTCATAAATATAAAAGATATAAAACTGTCGATGAAAGAGGAGATAACATTTCCTATTTCTTTACCGAATTCTATAAAAAGGCAACTTTCACTAATAATCATCAGGATCTTTTTAAAGTGTTCATGAGAACCGGAACGCGCAAAGTGTATTAAAAGGATGATCCGAGCCTCGATTAATCCTTAATTTGCCACTCATGGGATCTATGGGAAACTACACGTTTCTCTCACACCAGGAAATGAAATCGTTCTCAATTGCTCTCTTTTACTCTTGTCTAATGCACAGAGACAAAAAACGTTTAAGTGCTATGCTCATTGCCCTTTTTGCTCTACCGTATCATTTCGCTTATCTATAATAAGCAATCGAAATTTTTGTTACATAACATTAATCTCATTCAATGGTACTTTCATTATGGTACAAATATAAACAGCAATTTCCAAGTGATATTTATATCAAATAATGTATTTCTATCTTTTAATTTGAGTAATATATGTATAGTTATGAATGCGTATTATCCTTTCATCGACAAAAGTAGGAATGTACTTTTCATTCTATTTATGCCCATACACTTAGGACACAGTTCCATTGACCAGATAAGAAATGTTCAATTTGCATTTCATTTGCAATTCACGGCTTAATTTACTCGACAGTGACGCTTACTAAGCTGATATTACGATTAACGAGATTGCGTGAATCGGAATAGACTCGTAATGAATCCGTTACACTCTACTAAATCAAAGAATTATCATCTCTTTCAGGCTGAATCCTTGAACTGTAAAACTAAAAGTTACGTACCGCAACTAACAGTTCACGTGAGAATAGTACGTGTGAATACCTTGTAATTGAAATTCACATCTTATTCTAATGTCGACATTTATGCCAATGTTATTGTTGCGACACGACTTGCAAAATTTCTTGCAAAACTATATTATATTCACCTTACGCCTGAGGTAAACTCGTATTACAACCAATAATACGTTGCACACCTTTCTCAATTGTCTGCGTTTACCCAACAATTTATTACCAAAGAAACCTTTAATGGTACGCAAAATTCTGCGAGGAAAGCATAAATATGTCTCTAAACACTATTTCGAAATGCAATACGAGAATGCAATAAAGCTCTGGCGTACAATATGCAGAAGAAAAAAAATGGAAAAACGCACACGCTCGCAGTACCACACAATACCGTAGTTATGCATGCGTTCGCGGGGTCCAGCACGTATCACGTTTTGTGTTGGGATGCAATTAAGGGGGGAGAAAGAAGAAGATAGAAAACATGGTAGAAAGATACGGAACTAACGCGAGTCGGGTTCCCCAACGCCCACTTGATCATACAGCACAGAGTCGAAAGAGAATCGTGCTGAAACTGAACGTGCATCACCCATCGTCTCATGTAACTCACTATCTTCCATTGGGATTGCACAATTAACAGCCACGACAAAAATCCCAGGTATTAACTATATGATTTTGTAAACTGGCGCAGATTTAAGATTTTTTACTTAGTCGTTACATGATCCAATTATCCGATCAATATCCCTCTTATACAAAATTATTACTGAACAAAACTATTTATAACGTCAATTAAAACAGATTTCTGTCATTTTTCTCAATTTTGGGTAGTTTGATATCTTTCTATGAATTACGATTCAAGCATTCTTAAATCGCGTTCATGCCTGTTCCGCGTATCTCAAGCACGTTGCACGTAATTATTTACTATTGCCGGCGCTTGTACTATACGGCCGGTTAAGTGTTCGTTGTCGACCGTTTCCGTTAACAATAAAGAGATATTTCCGGTTCGCAAACGGAAACGACGTATTTATAATATTGATTCGTCGCGTTAATGACTCGCGCGAAGCATAAACGCGTCACTCGCGGACAAACGTATTTATACCTCGCGTATTGTACAAAGACCAAATTTTTCATTTGCATGCTATAACAAATTGCTGTTTTTGTATCACTCACCATATGTTCCACTGCTTTCTCCTCAAGCTCGGCCAGAGTCCAATCAACGTGGAAACTCAGGGGTTGAAGACGAGACTCCATTTCACGAAGCCATTTTCTCAAGCACTTTACTTCGTGCTCGAAGTCTGTTACACAAATCTTTTACTTAAAAACTAATTCGGCATAGAATTCGATGGAGTCTTTAATTTCTTACGAAATTACCTGCTGACATATCTTGTTGATTGGATACAGGCCGCTCGACAGGTGCCATTATTTGCTCGACTAACTCCCATTTTGCATTCAAATGGTCAACTCGCCACGCTACTTCATCTTTCAAAGCAGGGGCACATGACACTAATTTTTCAGCTTGATCATTAAATAGTTTTCTTCTGTACGCCCTACGTCGCAGCTCCTCCATGTGAGCCTTAAATATGAGCAACGTATTTAAGTTATTCAATATATAAAATCTAATTGTAGTTAACACATTTAAGTAATACATACCGCACGCAGACTTTTATCTAATAGATTTTCCTCTTTACTATAAATCAGTTCTTGAAGAACCCTCAGCCATGAGTACAATTCGGAGAACTGACTACTAAATTCTTTAAAGCTCCATGATTGTGTAGATACATCAGTCTCATCCCATGTCAATTCACCATTAGCTTCCTGTTAATGTGACCATAACATATGAACTTTAAATCTAATTACATGTACATTAAAAACATTGCAATGAAGTCTACATACCTTACAACTATCTATCAAATTAGTATCCATAATGTAATCATAGTTAGATCGTATTGCTGCCCAAAATTCATCTTTGCAGTCTTCTCGGTTAGTCCACAAACGTTGATTGTGTAGTTGCTTTGGATCTTTCCTGTAATGCAAACACAATTTAGTTGTATGATAATTTAGAATATATCGAATAAGAAATATTGTACAAACCTCTTTTTTGTGAGACTGTTGTATGGTCTTTCTATCGCTATCCCCACTTGGCCATGCTTTTCCAAGCCATGACCGAGTGGCTGAAGCGAAGATAAGGAGAAACTCATCTTCATGGCTGGGCAGTGGTCTGCAATAAACAGAGGTTTATATGAAAATAACAGAATTAACAGTAACGTATAAGAGAGATACAAGAATACTAAATGAAACAATTGATTTAGAAATAGTAATAGATGAAAATTGCCATTGTCTTTTTATTTTCTGAAGATATCAAACTGTCATGATATTAAGAAACAATTACTGAATACAATAAATTGTTTCAGAGTATTCTTCTATATTTGCAGTATCTTATATCTAATTATATCAGGCGAATGAGTCAGTGGTATAACCTCTCGAGTACACTTGGGAAGGATACTTTCTTTCACTTCAAAATTGTCAAATGTTTTTCACATAATTTACCTGGGAACTACGTGACATCAGAAACATCTTACACACACGAAAACACTACAAGCGTTCGCGAAAGCAATTTTTTTGTACCATTCATCGAGTTTCTAAGTCAGAACAAAAAAAATTCTCGACTGCGATGCATTAGACGCAACACGACATGGCAATGCCTTTTGTACCTGTATTATCTTAGCTGCATTTCACGTGTAGATACAGCATTTAACCAGTGTTAACGCGAAGAGCTGTATACACACGCATTTCGACAGGTAGCGCGTACAAGTGTATTGTTTGCTTTATCAAAAACACAAGAGCCTCCTGTATATACGCATACGCTCCGGCTAAAGTTACAAGATAAGCGTCCGAGAACTTACTACAAAGTCGCTCGAACTCATTCGCGGCTGTCGCCGGAATGCTCCCTCGTTCTTATCTGATACTGTCATGAAACCGAGTTAGCATTCCCCGAAATGATTTCTGTTCAAATGTATTATTCAGCGCGTGAGGTAAAAAAAAATGTAATCGAGGAAACCGGAGAACGTAGCGACGAGAACTCGAGAGTTGGAGGGGCTGCACTCCAATTGCACACGTCCAAGGTGCAGCCTCTTGCCAAAGAGTAAGTATGCAAACAATGTATCTATCCGGGACGTATGCGTATTTGAATAATAGATTTTATTCGAAATATGTCGCCGCACCATAACTGCAGCCTCGATACGATAGTGTAAATATTGCATCGATGCTGTGAGTCATGGTTTTTTTGCACCGTTTCTCGAGGGAAACGTAGCTGAAAATTTTTAGCAATATCGGGTTTCACTCACTCATATCACACGTCGCGATCCAAAACGAACAGGCGATCCATTTGGCCGCGGTGTTAATTGCGCGTTAGTAACATTTTCGCAATTTTTTAATCCAACGAGACCGCCAATTTTTTTTAACAAAATACCGCCTTACACACCACTCTGCACACCGACATGCACCAACGTGCACTGCCGTAGCACGCATGCGTATCGCCGACAAGTGTAAGGAGTTGCGACGACTCATGGCAGATTCTTAGAGAGATAATCTATTCTTACCGTTGGAATAAAGCGAGACGGAAGACGCGAAACCGAAATGGGATAGAATTAGGAGAGATATTCTCGTATTCGCAATAAGACAGTCTAAACAGCGGCGATAAATTGTTAGGCAAACTGCATACTTGGCGCCTCGTGCGTGTCCTATGGTATGTACGCAATTTTTTCAAATGCTTCGTGAATTTTTATGAGCAAATTATGCGCAAATGATTTTAAACGTTAACTCAACCATTGCGTATTTATTTGTACCAACAATAAGTAGAAAAACTGACTTTTTCGTATTCATATTTGCAACGTTTCTATTCTTCCTTCGCAACATTATTGCAGCTTACAATCTTCATTTAAGAATTATTTTACATTAATTATGCAATGATCTCATCAAATTAGTATTGCGAACATTCGTTCTTCAACATAAAGAAACTTTTCGAATATAATTTGTGGAAATAAAAAGATCGGGAAAACGTACAAAGGATAAGATGGGATTACATGAAACGAGAACGATTGCAAATCAATTCGTTTATTTCGAATTGTACGTCATTGAAAAATCTCGGCGACGGTGAATTTAGTATTCTTCGGCTCCTTCTCCTTCACCTTCTGCGGAATCCATACCGACCTCCTCGTAGTCCTTCTCGAGGGCGGCAAGATCCTCGCGGGCCTCGGAGAACTCACCCTCCTCCATACCCTCACCGACATACCAATGTACGAACGCTCTCTTGGCGTACATTAAATCGAACTTGTGGTCGAGGCGGGCCCAAGCCTCTGCGATAGCAGTGGTGTTGGACAACATGCAGACGGCTCGTTGTACCTTGGCAAGATCGCCACCCGGTACTACGGTGGGTGGCTGATAGTTGATGCCAACTTTAAAACCGGTCGGGCACCAGTCGACGAATTGAATGGTGCGCTTAGTTTTAATTGTAGCGATAGCTGCGTTGACATCCTTGGGCACAACGTCGCCTCTGTAGAGCATGCAACAGGCCATGTACTTTCCGTGACGAGGATCGCACTTCACCATCTGGTTGGCCGGCTCGAAGCAAGCGTTCGTGATCTCCGCAACTGAGAGCTGTTCGTGGTAAGCCTTCTCCGCAGAGATTACTGGGGCGTAAGTGACCAGCGGGAAATGAATTCTGGGGTATGGTACCAAGTTAGTCTGGAACTCCGTAAGATCTACGTTGAGAGCGCCGTCGAAGCGAAGCGAGGCAGTGATCGAAGATACGATCTGACCGATCAATCTGTTCAAATTCGTGTACGTCGGTCTTTCGATGTCCAAGTTTCGCCGACAGATATCGTAGATAGCCTCGTTGTCGACCATAAATGCACAGTCGGAATGTTCCAAGGTAGTGTGGGTTGTGAGAATCGAGTTGTAAGGTTCGACCACTGCAGTGGAGACTTGCGGAGCCGGGTAGATCGCAAACTCCAGTTTCGACTTCTTTCCATAATCCACTGACAGACGTTCCATCAAGAGAGATGTGAAGCCGGATCCAGTGCCACCTCCAAACGAGTGGAAGATGAGGAAACCTTGGAGTCCAGTACATTGATCTGCGAGTTTACGGATGCGGTCCAAGACAAGGTCAACGATCTCCTTGCCAATCGTGTAATGACCGCGAGCATAATTGTTCGCAGCATCCTCTTTGCCTGTGATCAGTTGCTCGGGGTGGAAGAGCTGACGATAAGTGCCAGTACGAACCTCATCTGTAGGAAATATTGGTAAAATTCATTTGAATCATCCTTGAAACATATTCAAGAAACTTTAGTGTACAGAATAATTACGTACCGACTACTGTAGGCTCTAAGTCAATGAAAACAGCTCTGGGCACGTGCTTTCCAGCACCAGTTTCACTGAAGAAAGTATTGAAACTGTCATCACCACCTCCAATAGTTTTGTCTGATGGCATCTGACCATCAGGCTGAATGCCATGTTCCAGGCAGTACAATTCCCAACAGGCATTTCCAATCTGGACTCCAGCCTGGCCAACGTGGATTGAGATACATTCACGCTGAAAAAATATAAGTAATTTTTAGTCCTTAACTCCTGTTATCATCCATAGCACTTTATACACGATATTTAATCCATTTCCATCAAGTACTGAGATATTTGGAAGAATTTAGCTAAATGACGGAAATGTGTTAACAAGAATCGTTCGCGAAGTATCGATCGCGTCCCAAAACGACGCGTATTTCCCCCACTCGATTGACGCGAAACAACGAAATCGCATTTCCCTTCCCTTTATGCTTTCACATTTCCTAGCCTGTGCAAAGATTCATTTCGTGCAAACTTATGCGATCACTAACAGTGAATTATAACTGTTCTGACTATTTTAACGGTACCTAAGTGAGTCATAAAGAACAGGGCGGTGCCGGCCGGTACAAGCGTCACCCAAGCCATGTTGTTCAACGTTCATCGTTTGGACGATTATTCGTTGCTCGCGGACACAATTTTCAGAAATTATTTCTACTCACCATTTTGAAGTCTGGGGTTTAGTTTCGCACTTTTGTAGAAAGTGAGCAGTTGATAGTTAGAGCAAGTAATGGAGCTTTTGCTATCAGCCACACACAATGCACGGTCGAAGACCAAACGATTAATGCGCGATGGACGCTCGACACGAAATTTATACTACCGACTATCGACTCTTTCAGTTCACATCCATTGGCCGTTGGTGACTTCATCCTGGGCTCCGATTCGCTCGCGGAAGACCGCAGAACGCCAGGACGCCTTCACGCATGTTTTCTACGCACCGGATATATAGCTCCTGACCTCCTCCCTTGCGACATTTATTTTATTGATTTTATAAATTTCGATGGGTGCAGCAGAAGCAATTCGTGTTTAATGACCTGTTCATTGACTCGACAACGATTGATTTGCTTTTCGATGAAGGAATACGGTAATGCTTTACATTATTTGTTATTAAATAAATCAAGGTTTATTGAATGAAGTTATGCAAATTAATTCGCGGTAGCTTCAGTAATTTCTTTCAGCATGTGACTATATAGAAGTTCATTTCTATCAATGATTCTACGTTAAATAATTGGCATCATTAAGAATGCGTATGACCTTTTCTTTCATTAAACATAACGTGATTATGTCTTCATTAATGAACTTGCATTGGGAACAGTAGGGGAGGCATGCACTTAAATATGTACTCGAACATTGTGTAATTAGGGTACCTTGAAATGTATGTTAGAAAATCATGATTTAATTTTTTATAAAACGAATGAGATCTTAATAATTATTGAATAATACACAATGGTGCAGTATTCTTAGTTGCAATGTTATGTCTATTATTTATAAGCGTTAAACTTGTCCATCGGTTAAGAATAGACATTACGTCGCGGAATTTCTATTTAAGAATTACATACATATCTACAAGTCGTGGAAAGTAATAAAATGATAATTGACCAATGGTATTACCACCAAAAAAGAAAATATTCTACTATTACCCATTTCTAAGAACGAATCAATAATTTCCTGAGAACGATACCATACTATGAGTTTAAAGAGCGAAACAGGCAAGTTAAAACGAATTAACTTTATTGATCGTGAGATGTGAGTTCTTTTTCGAACTCTGGAGGTGTGATGCTGAGGAAGGATGAGGGCCGTGACAGAGCGCATGTGCCTCTCACTTTTTCTAAAATTGGTCACAGCCGGTCGGATCTCGCCAAAGGAAAGCGGTAAACCGTGATGGTCTCCTCCGTAGGACTTCCAAGGTGGGGCACGAACAGTCGTAGCTGGAAATAACTCATTTGTACAGTGTCCACAAAGAGCAAAATAATTGCGTAGAGAGAGCTACAGAATCGTCGTATCACTATTATTCTCTCGGTAAAAAGAAAGAACCGTGCAAAGGCCGTCGCGCCGGTCTGAATAATAGCTTCTAAGTAGGACATCACTTGAATGGTTCGCAAACATGTAACAGCTGTACGTACAGGCATAACGGAGTATGAAACTCAGTATCCGTATTTATTTATACAGACTAGAAAGTCAGATGTGTTCTAGTTTTGTTTCTGCCTTATGAAACTCATTCTTGTTTTTATCCATACATTATGGAATTGACGAAACTCAAACTTTGGTCTGATATTATTATTTAATATTTTATATAATATGCTTCATTTTTATCTGAGCATGAAAGTTGATCTCGGGTATTAACATAATCACTACCGGTAGAGCATCGATGATGTAACAGAACGACCACGCTTATTGTCCTTGCATCTGTAGCGATCTTGTTCACCAAATATAGATACTTAGTACCTCAAGGCTTTATATGCACTTCATATCATAACGGAATTCATTGGTAATTCAAATAAAATTTTCTAAACGTTTTAAAATTCTTCACGATATAATATTTTTATCTCAAATGATTGTATAATACTTACCTGATGAGGCGATTAATGTTCCATTAACGAGCGAGTTTCTATATTTATCAATGACTGAGTTTTAAGTAATGGTCAATCACTGATTACAAAATTGGTATCTACTTAGAATTCTAAACGTCACTTCATTATTATGCTAGAACGAATTACAGCATCGTCATCTGGAATCGTTCATCTGTTCTAATCGATCTTTTCTTTTTTAACTTCCAATTGATAAAAATGATGATTAGAAACCGTCGAGAATTGGGAATTTTTGTATGAGATAAAGGAGACTGATTTAGGTAGAGGAATATTTTTTTAATAGTAGAACTGCTTGTGTTACTTGCATATACTTGCTTAATAATATGTATATAGAGTGACTATAACGTATATTTCTGAGAACAAATAAATCACATATAATTTACAAAAAGGAACTTGACGCGGCGCTTAATATTGCTCTTATCGTCGTACAATAGATATGGTATTATCATCTATACGTGTGACTCTAGGCGTATGGATCTTTCCCCTTACATTTTGCGCGTACTCGCTCGCACACGGTACGCTCGCGGACAGAACATTAAAATCTCTCCGCAGTGTTTACTCGCAAACCTGTTTCTGCAATGTAGGTAGGCCGTATTCGTTTCTCAATTGAATTAAACAGTAGTAAAAGTATGCCAGTTTTTTCTGTGCATCGTCAGGACAGTCAAATATGTTGTGCAATTTTTCATAAATTAGATCTACGAAAAACAGAACGCAGATTTTTATTATTTTTCAATTTTCCAAGTGAATATTTGCAGTCTAATAGTAATCGTACACTGGGCAGTGAGTCACGTAGAAAAACGACCGCAAATTTCAAAATTAAGGATATCGTTACTTTCTGCGTTTTCTTTCTGCTCTCGCTTTAATTACGCAACGTACAAAAACGTTTCCCTCCTGTTTAGATGCAAGTTGAATACGATCCGACCAATACTCGAATCGGATGATCTACGATAAAATTATTAAAGATTCGGTTATTCTAGTACTTCCTGAAAATACCAACAATTTGCATCAGATGCTATTATCTAGTCAGTTAACTTAATCTGCCTGAATTTGATACTCTGCGAAAGGTCGCTATTGGAATTAGTTTTTAAACATCCTGTAACGTACACACGAAAATACAGAGTTGAGAACCGGAATTCACACGATAACGAGACATTTCATTTTTTTTTTTTCCTTTTCGTCGTCGATCCTATAACTACGATATAAAACGGCACGACGTCTACGTCTAAACTTTTATCTATGTACAATAAACGCTCGACGAGTACCTCGCTCGAGGCTCGCCGTTAAATCCCTATCGCTGACTCTTCAGGATAGATCAGCGTATCTAAATTTACATCTAGATTATTCCAAGTATCTGCACGAGTTTTGGAAGATTTTTTTCTTCGCTTCTTCTGCCGTTGGGTTCAGAACATATTCGTTCTGGTCATCGTAAAAGTGGTTTAAATGAAAGAATGGACATTTTCATTATGTCGCATTGATTTATATTTACTTTGATTTAGACCACTTTCATTGCAACCAGCATGTTGTGATATTAGAACCGTTTATCCGTGAATACCACAGAGTATCCTATAAAAGGAAAGATAAAAACAGGACTCGGGGATTAGTCGATTCAAAAGCTGAACGTGATCGAATCGTTTGGTACAGGGCAGTGTTTGAGAGAACATCAGTTTCGTTCCCCGTTGACTATCTCTTATTCTCGTCTTCGTCATCTTCTTATTGTATTCGCTTAGAATAATTCCGCACATCGATGAGACACTGTTCGATTAAATATTAAAACGATCACTTTAGCAACCACCGCGTGATGCTTACATCATTTTCATGTTGAACCTGTTTATCACTGGGTCATAGTAGTGCAACGCGTTCTATCTAAACATACAATGGCACGATTGGCCTGTCTCTAGGCCGAACTTCGAGTCGTACACGCTAATCCAATGGTGAAGCCATTAACTAACGCTGTCGCTGTAATAAATTATTCTTGAGACACTTCTCCGACTCCAAGCAGGCTGTCTGCTCTCCTTGATTCTCAGATTCAAATCTTGTTCATCCGTCAGTTGAAACAAACGCATTTCCCGGCCTCGACGACCGACTATGGTTCACGCTTCGGATTCCGTCGAGAAACGAGTGGCTACTCGTATTCTTCACCCCCATCGTTATTCTGCAAAAGCGAACCGATGTGGTATCCGTAGCCTAATCGATTCGCGAGGCCTGCCACGGATCAGAGATTCTCTTCGTCCGCATCCTCGTCCTCGGAACCTCCATAATTTTCACCAGAGTCCTGTCTGTCCACCGCGATGAACAGTGCCATGAATCCCTTGTTCGCTATCGTGTCGTCTGTCCTGAATCTCACCAACAACGCCTCGTTTATCGATATGAAATCTGTGGTGTTCTGAAAATTCAAACGAATAATTTAAATTAATTATCGAATTATACTTATACAATAATTCAATTGAAATTATTCGGTAACATACACTGTTGCCACAATATCGTCCGTACAGAAGACCGGAAGTGTCCAAACCAGAGTAAACCTCAACAAAATCGTAATTGCAGTCGGTCTCCGATTCAAGTTGGAACGTGACGAAAGTCAAGTGAACGTTTTTACCAAGCGGTGCCTCGATCGCCCAATCGCAATCGGTTCTATGGTCGTAGGGATGGGTGCCGTATTTCGCGTGCGAGTACAAATGCTTCACCTCGTTTGTCGCAATCAAGTGGCCACCGCAGGCTGTGAACAAGTAAAGTCTTAACTTCTGAATACTCGGAGCGGTAGGATTGTTCGCTCTGAGCCGAACTTACCAGTGCTATGAGTGGCGAGGAACCCTTTCCTCTGGACGGAAGCGTCGCTTTTGAATACCATATACATCTGATTCCCAGTTGCCAAGATTGGATGCGGTTCTTTGGTGCCGCAGAACTTGCCAAGGACGTGGCTGTCGGGCGAGTCCCCGTCGTAAATGGCAATATGATCGTAATTGCATTCCTGATGGGATTCCATCTCGAAGACTTTGAAAACCTAAACAGTTTTATCAGAATTTATATTCTTCAACGCCCAACTATTATATAATTGTAAAATCTTATACGATATGTTAATAGTAAAATGATAGAATAAGATGTTTCTATACTAACTAATTTAATACGGTGTCCTGGTTTGGTAACAAAGTGCCAGACGCAATCTTTGAGACCGGGGTAATAGTCCGGATAGTTCGGGGAAGTTATGGTACCCACAGGGGCGACGATTTCGTATTTGCAGCCACCCTCCTTGCAGTCGCGTCCATTTTCGTGAAGCGTGAACCCGTTATGACAGGAACATTGATAAGAGCCTATTGTGTTCCTGCACTCGTGCTGGCAGCCACCGTTATTGTCCGCGCACTCGTCCATGTCCGTGAAGAAAATTGCTGCGAATCCAGTTTTCTGGATACTATGCAAAAACGTGTTGATTAGGAAAAAAAATGAATCTGTAAAAATAATTAATCAAATACCTATTGTCTGAGGTAAATTTGACTCGCATAGAGTTTCGTTCAGAGGTGATCAATGGCGGTAATCTCGAGCCACAGAATACTCCGTGCTTCCTCAATAGATCGTCTCCAAGTTTGCTGCTCACTTCGACCGAGTCATACTCGCACTCCTGTTGACGGGCATTGTTCCCTTCCAGATCGAAATGCGTGAAATTCAGCGTGATACGGTATTGAGGCGGTGCTATAATTTCCCAGACGCAGTCCTTGTTCCCTGGATAAGTCACCGGGAACGATGGACTGGTGATAGTTCCGTTATTATCCTCGAATAATCCACCGCAGGCATCTAACACATAAATACATTAATTAACACAACCCTCTTCAAAATCTGTATCAATCGATAAATGTGATTTTAAAATTTAATTGTTTTTACCTTCGCACCGTTTCCCATCGGAATGCAATTCATAACCGGGTTTGCAAGAGCACTCGAAACCTCCCAAAGTATTGATACAATTATGTTCGCATCCGTGATCGATCAGAACGCACTCATCGAATTCTAAAAAAAATACAAACAACCTGTTAATCGCGTTTAACCTTCGACCCCGTGCAACTTCGTGTCGTATAAAAGCGAATTGAATGGAGTGGCATCGAAGCTCGGTGGAACGTGAAACGGTGTGCACCTTTCATGAACGTGGCGGAGAATCCAGCCTTCTGCACCGATCCGTCGCTAACGAACTTCACTAAAAGTTTGTTCCAGGTCGACTTAATGTCCGGCGGTATCTTGTACCCGCAGTAAACGCCGATTAGTGGTGAGTCCGCGTTATGACCGTCCCGCACCTCCACGTAGTCGTACACGCAGTTGTCGTGGTTTTCGATCTCGAACGATTGAAACTTTAGTGCTACTTGGAAGTTCTCCGGTACGGACAACTTCCAGACGCACTCCTTGCTCGATTGGTAGCCCTCCGGGTAATTGGGCGATTCCAAATGGCCCGTGTCCTCCAGCTCGATCTCGCCCCCGCAAACGGCCTCGTAGCTCGCCGTGAAACCCCGATGCCCGGTCTGGTGACCCGACGTTACATATGTAACCAGCATCCGGCTTCCGGTGGAGACCACTGGCTCGTGGATCTTTCCGCTTCCGCAGTAACGACCTGCAATTGTCAATTACTTACGTCGTTTCATTAAATCAAGGTATTCTGTCACTCGTTTCACATAAAAGTATTCAGTTATTATACTACAGATATTTATACAATTTAATATATAGAATCCAGATGAACATTTCTCTAAAAATAATCATATGTATTTTATTTTTCCATAAATCTAATCTTTTTAAAAAACAAAGTACTTTGTTCAATTTAAAACCGAAAAACCAAGTAAAATGAAATACGATATTCATAAAGGCTGAGCGTAAACCAAAGGATTACACAAATCTTACACGGTATCGACAACCTAAATCCTCCTATAGGTAAACTTTATAGCATTTAAAAAAAAAAGTTGTTTCCCGACCATTCATTTATCACCATGCAATGTGCGTATATTCGTAATCGGGATTAAACTATGAAAGACGATATTTTGCCATGGACCGATGATAATTCTAAAAGAATTTTACTCACCGAGCACGTTGCTCTTGTGCCAGTATCCATCTCTGATCTCTAAATAATCACTGCGACAGTAATTACTCTTGAATATGTCCAGAGACGTAATGTTAAGGACTATTCGTTCACCGTGCGTGGCTGTGATTCTCCATTCGCATCTCTCGCCTTCGGGTGGCGGCGAACTATTCGGGTGAGAAGGCGAACCGAACGAACCGCTATTTTCTTGAAACGTTCTGCCACATTCTATAACAAAAGTAAAATTAATAGAAATAAATAATTAGATTAATTCAATAAATTCTGTAGAATGTAATCTATAGAATGAAATTGTGAGAATTTCCGTTTATCTTCTACATACTTTTATACTTTTTATGTATTTTTCATACATAAAATCCAGTATAATAAATAATTAGTAGTTACTTCTAGAAATTGTTACAAAGAGAAATTAATGGACTTACTATAGCATTTGTAGAGAAGATTCGTCTGAGCGATATCACCCTCGCTGAGACGCAACCTCTGACCAATCTCAGGTCGTTTCTTCCCATGAATTTCCATTGGCAAAATCGTATCTAAATATGTACCCCTCGAAAACGTGTTTTTTGCATAGTGCATGATGGAATCGTAATCATAAGGCAAGCCGAGAGAATTCACTTCCTCTTCGGTCAGCTTATTGAAATTGTATTCCTGACCTGAAACAATTTTTATGGCATAATTAAATAACAATTTTATGTGATCCAAATATCTTTATTTAATTTCAACTCAATTTTTATATGATATGACTGAATAACAGTTTCGATATACAAATTAGATTACAAAAGCGAACATTCATAAACTTGCATCGTCTGTCTTACTACCCATGTTACTAGATCTGTGAACCACTTCAACAATCGAACTACCATTCAAATTAACCACCTCGGCGAACTAGGTTTGAACACCATCGAGATCCAGCGTCAAGTAACTCCACTCTGCCTAACTAAAGTTCCGAACTGGGAGAAACAAAGCCGATCGATTTGATCGATCGCCGGCTGCTACGAAAGCGGCATTGCGAACCGCTTCCGGTATACACCCCCAATTGTTATCCCACGTATTGTGCATTCCGTGTTTCCTAGCATCTCATCGAGTATTATTCGTCCGTTGTTTAAACTCGACGAAACCGTCACGGGGACTGGTCACGCATCCTCGCGTAACGTTTCGTCGTCTAAGGCGCAATTTCGCTTGGCAAACAGTCGGCTAATCCAACAGCTCGTTATCGTATTCGTGTTATGAGTATCCATTAATCGGTACACGATCACGCTGTAAATATTAGAATAACCGTCCCGCACGATTACATAGTTGTCACCGCTAATGACGAGTGAGATTTGCTTTTGGGCTAACTGGCCTATTAATCTAAACCGGAACCGAACCCCTGCGCGGAATCGAGATTCGGGCACGTAGTGGCCGTGTCTTCAGTTTTGATTCCTTCTCACGTTCACCAAACATTTCGGCGTCGATGCGTTCGCGAAGCAAACACAACTATTGCGGTGTTCTAATGATTGTTAAACGAAACGTTGCAGAAACATGCATGAAATAGAATGTTTTAGTTTTATTATACATGCACGGAAAATTTAACTCACCGGACATGATATTGTCGCGAATGATCTGTACGTGACGGTCCCGATCGGGCCTGGTGTGCTC
The DNA here is from genome assembly GCF_001652005.2 of Ceratina calcarata. Classification (NCBI taxonomy): domain Eukaryota; kingdom Metazoa; phylum Arthropoda; class Insecta; order Hymenoptera; family Apidae; genus Ceratina; species Ceratina calcarata. Next base: position 133,098 of record NW_017132445.1, on the reverse strand, counting down.
GTGCCAAAAACCAACTACGTGGCCCAATTCGTGTACCACTATTCCAAACTTGTCGCAATTCTTCCCGATGCTTATCGCCTGGGGACCGTTACCCCTTTTCCCAACGAACGAACAGCAACTGTTCACAAATCATTTTAAAAAAAAAGAACCAATTAAATATGAATAATCTTCGAACAATGTCATTTTATTATTATCACATTTATATATTTTTACAGACTCAAATTTCGTTTTATCTCATGAGGTGTTAGTTCGAATATAGAAAATATATGAATAACTTTCTAAAGATAATATCTATTGAAAGAAAAATAGAATCCTTGTTCGACGCGTTGGTAAACTCACCCACACGGCCTTTCCGTGAAGAGTATATAATTAGGATGCTCGCCAGGGACCCTTTCTACAAATTTAACGCAAGTAAAGTTCTCCCAGTGTCTCATAGCCTGTTTGAACAAAGCCTTGTGAGCGCCAGAGAAATTCCCATCGATCTCGTAAGGGATCACACCGTGATCCCACACGCGTTCCTTGCGAGCTGTCGCGGCCCTCCGCGTCCTGCTCGAAAATCGGTGCCTCGTGGTGCCCCTCTTGTTCGCGAGATACTTCGGCTTATGCTCCATGTCGTAGAATTCGATCGAACGCAATTGCCGATCGTGCCACGAAATCACTTCGTCCGACGAATCTTCGAAGTCTTTTTTGATCACCGGTATCTTGCGTCGACGATGCCTTCTCCTGGTTCTGAAAATTTACGCGTTCTTTCATACATTATTGAACTTAGTGACATGTGATTCTTTTTTAAAGTGACACAACAGTTATGCAATATATTAAAACTAATGAATGTTAACTCTAATCATTTTATACGTAAAAAAATCAGAGAATTGACAATCCCACTGGCTGACGATGTGTCGTGAAGCAGATGACGCCTTAAGAGGTTTATATCACTCATCCTCTGAAGCCGCTTAAAGAGAACTACCTACCCTAAAACCCTCATAAAGCACTACATAAATTTGCGTTCGCATCCCAATTGCCAGTGAATTCCTGACATCATTTTAGCGGTCCGTGAAATATTGCCAGTCAATCTCGGCTTTCTTCCACAATTTACATTTACCCTGTAAAAGTTGTCGAGGTTTCCCCTTTGCCGGTGAAAAAAAGACGCGGTCCCTCAGTCGAGCGGGGCTCGACGGAAAGCAAAAAGGAGTACGAGACAGCGGAAAATTTACTCAGCATCGAAGCGTTGAACGCGGCACGGTCTCGTTAAAAGACTGTGAGAGCGGAAAATTTACGGCGCAAAGCGGCAACCATCAAATGTTTAATGTTAACCCGTAGTGCCGGCTCGTTAAAACCGAAAGAGCCCTGTCCGGTTATTAATATGCTATTAGCGTGATATTGAATATAACTAGCCGAGTTTCGCGAAGGTTTACCCTCCATTATTATCCTCCCAGATAGCAATTTTCGTTTTGCTCTAGACCACCCTCATAAACCGATCAAAAGTGTTTTTGGGGCATAATCAGCATTGATTATTCACTGTTGACAAAATAAATCATACGGCTCGAAGTTTAGTTCCGTCTTTGCATAGTCAATATCGACGACAAGTCGTATAGATATATAATAGTTTATGGTTGGCCACGTGATTATAAAAAAATCTGACGAATATTCCAATTTGAAGTAAACCACATAAATCATATAAAAAAATCGTACAGGAAGTTGTGAATAGTTCTAACAGAATGGTACTTCAAATGAAAGAGTATAAACAGTTTCTGTCCATCAACCATTATGTGGAACATTACGTGTTACACGTTTCCATCCCCCTTTACACAGCCTCGATAACAACCGGATAGGATAACAGTTTATGGAGGTCCCGCGAATTGCTATGGTTGCCTCGCAGGAGTTAAACGAATCGTTTATAACGCAGGGAAAGGGTTGAAACGGAGGTAGGTAAAAACGATACGAGGCGAAGTCGCAGAAACAGGTGTTCCAGGTTGTAAAAATAGCCGCGAAACGCAGCATTAAAGCGAGACCCGTAGCTCGTGAATTGAATGCACCACGCCGCCCGGCGATTGCCGTTTTTTTTACGATATCGGATGAAATTGCCACCCGGGGCCGAAACGTACGCGCTTTTTACAGCCCCGTCCGGTCACCCGCGGACACCCCTTTCTCGGGTGGGGAAGCAATCGTAGCTAACGAACTGTTCGACCAAGTGTCCAATTCCAACTTTGATCAAACATTGTGTATTTATGCGTCCAATGCAAAATACAAGTTTCTCATTCCAATTTTTCAATACACTTCTAGAGTCTAAAAAATCGTATCTAATCAGTGGAAAGGTATGAAAATAAAATATGACACATTGGAAAGGTTTGAGAATAAAATATGATACAAGAATTTTGTAAAAGATAATATATTTAAAAATTTCAAGAAGGGAAATTTAAAGAAATATTATTCGCAACAACGATTGTTTATAAAGATCAATTTGCTCCGTCATAAGTGTTTTATTTGAACATGTTCTAAATAAAAATTGAAGGCCCGGTACTAGTTGTCGCGCGATATAGAACTCGATAGGAGGGAGTTCGCCTGCTGCGAAACTCAATACGAAATTCTCCTGTCGTAAGATACAATACTGATGACCCTAGGTCGCGGAGAGGTCCCATACGAACTACCCCCGGACTGCGAGACTCTCTGTTCCTCGATATCGACGGCGCCAGGCTCGTGAAACGTTATATCAATGATCGAGGAGTTTCGGGGCTCACAATCAATAATCTCGAACTTGTGGAACTAGACCAGGAAACTTTCGGATCGTAAGGCGCGGTACTCGCAACATTCAGATTCCGGAAACTGCGGTATGTAATTTGAGAACTGTAGATTTGATGTTCTTACAAGAAAATTGTATGAACGCTGCACTTAGTACATAAGAATATGTACGGAGTAAAAGCAGCGTGAATATTGCATTAGATGGAACAAAAAACTGATTCCATTTTCTTAATTCAAAGCGATAAATGTTTTACTTTGCATGAAAGTCCACAGTCTACTAAATTTAATTTCTCTTTTCAAAAGCAATGAAAAATTCCTCTAACGCCGAGATATCATACCTTTGAAATATGAAATCTGGGTTAGCAACTCTCTCACATATCTTAATGAATGCCAGATACATGTTTATAATTTTCTTAACGCGAATAAAAAAGTCCAAGGAATGGCTACGCGTTTTGATAAAAATGTAACTTTAGTACATGAGTACGTAGAGCTTAAAACGCTAGTGGCGTTTTACATGTTGAACGTATCGTCTCGGAGACGCGGGAAAAAATTTCCATCTCCCGTTTCCTGTTTGCATAATACGGGAGAGCGCAATAAAATTCTTCGGCAAATATCTCACCAGCCACACACCAGACCGCATGCATATTCATTTGCGGAAACGAGGCGAATTCGTGAAAAAAACTATGAGCCACTGAGATACTTCTATGAACCGATTAGCAAAAAGTCTGCCGCAAGAAAGTCTCTGAGAACGCTAGTGAATAGCTGTTCGTTTTAAGGATGTATTGGCTATATAGTCAATCCCAAAAGTTTATGTACCTTAGAAAAACGCATTTACTATAATTAAAAATAACTCAGACGTCGGAAGAA
>NW_017132445.1:121855-127489 GCF_001652005.2 Ceratina calcarata | reverse complement strand
ATAATAACAAATTCAACATGCCAGCATTGTTTAAGTATACCTATAGCGTATACATCCTTAAATCTTCAGCTGACTTCGTTTAACAGTTTAACCCATTTACGTACATATATTAATGTATTTACACGGAACATTGCATTAATTATTGTATCAACCATTGTAAGAAATATAGTATCAACGAATTATTCCATGATATATTGCATGAAGCGTTACAATAATTGTCGTATGAAATATTGTACCAATTTTTATAATAAAATAAGTTAAATGAAAATCGAATCAGGTGCACTCGGTCCTCGACTAGGTAAATTACTATGTAATAAAAATTCGATTCCGAAGCGAGAGAAGGAGCGGGACTCCCAAAAAACGAGGGATACCATTTATCCCGACCCCCATTTCGAATCCACGTAAAGGAATGGTATCGAATCGAGAGGAAGTACAGAGAGGAAGACCCCGGGGGTCTGGTGGGAGCGGGACGAAATACCGAGGGTAGTGACACTGTGAAAAATAATTCACCCCCCTCGCGTAAACATCGGGGAGCTCGCCGCGGAACGAGCTCGCACGCGTGTGTGCCGATTCTGTCCCTCGTTTATTAGTACTAATTACCGCGGGGGCGTAATTCACCCCGGATTCCCCATCTCCCCACCACGGCGAGAGGGGTGAACCACCCCTGGACTCTCGACCGGCAGCAGCAGTCAAGCTACGCTGTTCTGAATCGGCGCGGCGTTACAATTAATTAACGGGGCTCGAGTCGAGCGAGCTGGCTCCATTAAGGGTGCGCCGGCGACAAGCGAGAGGGTAACGTACGCACGCGCATCCACATCGGAGAGATTCAACACCGCCGGGAAAATCGACGCTGACTTTTCCTTAAATCTGTCCATTCGACATCCGTCTTTACCGAACAGCTAAATCGACTTTTTAGTTCATCCAGATTAATGAATCGCAGCAGAGCATGAACAATAATTCATTGGATTTAAGTATTGATACATTTTAAGATCATACATATCATTGAGATTGATTTGCTGCAGGATTATGTGCATGAATATTGTAACTCGAAGAAGATCCTGAGGTTCTTCACTTTTACGATCGTATCCATCACTGCAGACCGCGGTCAGCGCGTGCTTTACGATTGACCCTACTCTCATCTTATGAAATAAATATCTCTGCTGTCTCGAGGGACGAAATTGAGACGAAGAACAGCGAAGATTCTTGTTATTGCGCCCTGTTACGCCGCCGTGTGCAACTTGTTTTGTCAGCGACGGACGTGGTTCGCGGGAGATTAATGTTTCTCGAATTATGGTGGCGACGAACATGAGAAAGTGCGGTAACAATTTATATAATTTAAAAGCGGAAGATGGTTGAGAGAGGACGGGTTACAAGAAATTGAGATCTCTCGAGTTAATGGAATGTTGATTAATGACGAGGCGCTGCTCGAACTGGATCCTAAAGAATTCTACGTTTTATTCTTGCCAGTCGTTTAGTTTGACAGTAACGTAGGTAGTAACGGGTTGTCAGTCAACGTCGGACGCGTTAACGATTATTTATGTTAAGGCGATTTACAGTGAAAAATGGAGACAGGCAAATGTATTGTGCTGCTCTTGAGAAAGCAATTAGTGAAACACTTTCGCGGCTGTTTCTAATCTGTCTAAAATCGTCTGGCGTGTGTTATTTATCGTGAAAATGTCGCAACGCGATGCAGCGCATTAAGGAACGAGTTACCCTCGAGGTCAGTTACTGCGGTGGCGATACGTCTCGATTAAGACTGGAACAATATAAGTGCTGCGAGCAACAAAACGCCAAGCACCCGTTGCTTTGATTGCGGCGATCCTGTCGGGGTTACCGCAAATGCAGTCCCGGTTATAAAACCTAACGATAATCGTGCAATTCGCTCTAATCTCGGAATCCATTAAATTCCCATGTCGAAACTTCCATCCCCGTTGCTGCTTCTAAGGTTTAAGTACCTTTTACCAACGCTGAGGCAGACATTTTTACAGTAAGAACAATGATACAGAACAATAAGAGCAACGATGGTTTTTTTTTATTTCTCGATTAGATTATTCTCAAAATTCACCCAAAAAATTTTGTTTGAATCACTGAATGATTAATTATTATTGGTCATTACTAGCGTGAAACAACTGATCCATATTTTTTACTGGGTTTTTCGCGAACGTATTTGAAAAGTCTCGTCAGGTGAAAGCGTCGCGACGTTAAATTCATTGAAAAGTCACGCGGGGCCGTACGTCATCCTTTTCTGTTTCGCGCGGCATTCAGAGGGCCATTCGTGCCCCACCGCAGGAAGGGTTAGCTACGCGGATTTCAATCAAGCGATCGCGAGACGCATAGATCATTCTATTAGCTTTGACGTGCGCTAGTTACCACCCCTTCGAACGTCGATCCATCTCACCCGTGCGACTCGAAATCCTCCCCTAACCGGCGAGCAATAAACCGCAATATAATATATCAGTGTCCCGCGCATACTGAAATAATCTGGAACCCCTCGATTTTTCATGAATCGACCGAATGGCAATGAAAACGTGAACCGCGGTTTTTCCCCGAATATTTTCAAACTCTGCGACCGACCGTTCGGTTCGTTCGACTGTCATCGTCCTCGGATTGAATTTATCGCGGCTGGATGCATGCACGCAGCGATATTAACGTCGATTCGTTAGCTCCCCGTGATTTGTTGCGCCGTTTCCCCGCGATTATTTTAATGGCCGTTAATTAATGAGTTCGATTGCTAAATTCATTGGAATTTGTTTCCACCAGTTTTTCATCAAACGCCCGTTAATTAAATGTTTATCACAAGTCTTGGAGCAATTTCAAATGCCTGTTGCCTAGAAAAAATCTGATAAATGATGCGTTTACTGCAATTAAATAATACAATAGCAACCATATAAATCACGCGTACCAATCATGTACTGAATCACATTTCTGTTCCACTGAAATTTCTGTTTAACAAATGGAACATTGTCTCAATTACTACATCAATTATTTTATCAATCATTCTAGAAAACATTGTATCAAATATTCTATATCGCGTTACATTATCATAAACATTGTTCGTTTAATTAACGAGTTAAAAAACCGTAGTATCTGACGAATGCAATCTATAAAATCGAATTCATTGGATCGAGTGACGCGCGAGCTTTTAATCGAATTCATTGGTACGCGCCTTAAATTTATTCCCCATTCACCCGTCCATCCGACTGTCCGTGGGACAGACAACGAGCGCCGATAATCCGTGCGGCTCCGATAACGATAGCGCAACGAAAACGAGTGGTTCTCGCGGCGCCTATAGTAGTGTAGTAGGCGCAGACCCCGGAAGCGTGGCAAGAACGGAAGTCACGGAGGACAGCGGAAAATGATGAGTTACGGCAACCGATCCATTACCGACGAACCAACGTATTCGCTGAATACGAAATTTTCCTAGGATGATCTCGATAAATCACTCGGATCCTATCTTTCTGGGCAATTTTTTTTTATTTCTGTTCATCTTTTTCCCCTCTTCATTTGCTGGGTAGTTGGGACGGAAAGAGATAGAAGCTGTTCGTTCGTCTTCGCCGATACTTAAACGTTTAAGCCTCGATTAGATTCGACGGGAGGAATTAATGTGTCTTCCGTTTCGTTTTTTACCTTAAGTCCTCCGAAATTTACTGCTTGAAAGGAGTCTAGTGAATCCTCATCGACGTGTAATTAATGCGTTCGCTTTCTTAATTGAAATTCCTCCGATGAACGAATATAATTGATTATTTTCTGATCCCGTCCAAATATATTCATTTTTATCTTTCTTAATTTAATAATGCTTCGATCGTTTAAGTCCAAGTTACTGCTCAATCTGTTTGCAAATTTTATTCAAATAGCAAGGTCAGATATGAACTCGTTCAGGAAGATTGGCAAAGTAAAAGGATATGACTGGAAGGGTTTTGAATGCGGTGTGGGTAATCGCTTTGTTTAAGAGGTACTCGCCCGGAGAGAGGCTGAAATGTACGTAGGTAGAAATTTCTGCGGATACAGGGTTTAACCGCGTCAAAGGTATCAGGTCCGGCTTGATCCTCTCCAGAATTCTCTGGAGCTTCATTGGAGAATCACAGTACGATCGTGTTTCCTGGTGTCGGGTACAGACCATAAACAAACGCTTTCGTAAGCCTGTTCCAACGTGGGAGAGCTACACCAAAACCTGGTGAATTGTCCGCCCAGCAAAACCCACTGGCAAAATCAAATTCTACGATTGAAATTTCCCAACGACCTTTTTGAGAGCGTAAAAGACATAATAGTCATACGAGTCAAATGATGAGTTAGAAGATTTTTGACGTATAGATAGTTTTCTCGTGGTTTTAACAAATCACAATTGGTTTTTAATAGAATATGCTGGGTCTTAATTCTCATTGATTCACCGTAAAAGATATATTCTATCAGATTTATTTGGAAATGATTATGATCGGGATAGATTGGTGTTAGGTTGTTTCACGTGTCGAATTTAATAAGAAGTAATATGAAATATATCGAGTGTGAATATTGTTTCATAAGCCACACGGTCGAGGAAATTCGCCGACGTTAATATAAAAGAAGCAGTTCCCCGGAAGCGCCGATAGCGCAGAAAGAGAGAGAGAAGGAAAAAAAGGATTTTTCTCGAGTACATTTTTCCAATAACGTCGTTCCACCTCTCTTTTTGGTCTTCATAACCCGGAGGGATTTTGTCCGAGAGACGCGGGTAATCTATACACAGCATTTAGAACCGGTCAGAGACACTAGCACCGATGTTGACAGGTTATTGGCAGTTGAAGGGCTGAAAATGCCCGGTCCGGCAGTATCGGTCCCCATTTTCCAGCTTTACGATGACGACCATTGTTATTGGCATGGTGGCCCTGCCGGCGGGAAATCGTCGACGACGGGGGAGGGTGCGAGTTAAAAGAGCGAACTCTATTATCGAGCACGATAATACTCTTAATCACTCCTCTATCGGAGGGACGGAGTTCTTTTTTTAACTTTTCAATGGATCCTTCAGCCAGCTCCTTTGTTCTAATGTTTTTACCAATCTTGTTGTTGGAAAAAGTAAAATTCTCCCATCAGTCTCGTTTATTAGGTCACTGAGCGGCAGAAAGGAATTATTTTTGAATACTGAAAATCGGAACAGGTTCTACGTAAGAGAATATATTCGCTACGAAAACATCGGTTCAAGAAAATGAGATCGTATAATAATTTCTGCCTTCTGTCCAGTATTGTTGCATCTCACAGAGATGTCAAGGGGAAATGAGAAATGGGACTCGGACGGAAGACATTAGTTTTTCTCGTACATTGATCGAATACCAAGGGAACTTAAGTCCTATAAATTTTCACTAGAATCTAAACCATTTCCAATGGATTTGACAATAATCTTACTTTGATAAATGTGTTTTGCGACGGTACACTTGTACACACTATATGTAGAGTTATAGACTATCCTCCTCAGCATGTTCTCTTTATCTCTTACTTCATAGTGAAACTTAACTTATAAAAATGATACATCTCTTACTCATTTACATATTTCAATTCACCTCCAGTGAAGTATTAAATCGTACTTTCTATGTGTTCATTACAGTGAAATATTCTATCATATTTTAAGGATGTATAGGCTATACGTATACTTAAACAATGCTGGCA
>NW_017132445.1:92929-119962 GCF_001652005.2 Ceratina calcarata | reverse complement strand
TTTGGGATTGACTGTATAGCCAATACATCCTTAAGTAAGATGCATTTTAAACGTGAACTTGGCAAAAGTTTGCACCTACCTCCTGCGATGATGGCGTCGATGACGCCGTTTCGATGTGTTCTGCGTGCTGGTCTCTGGTTGAACGGTGAATGATTCCTCCAGGTTTTCCACGTTCTGATTTTTCCTCCGATTCGCGCTCTCAGTGGTCGTGGGGAACGCGTTCAACTCTTGAGACGTTCTCAAAAACGACTGCATCGATTTTGTATCGTTCGATTTGGTTTGCCGTCCCTGTTTTCGAGACGAGTGCCTCTTCTTCGCCGCTGGGGTTGTCGACTCTAGCCTTCAGTTTAGAAAAACACCAATAACGAAATTCAAAATGTCTTATCATACATAAAAAAGGAAGTTCATTTAAAAAGAAGTCAATTTCCATATAATACATTATTGAAACAAATATATTAATTAATATACATTGTAATATTTTTATAATTTGAATCTCTCGTTGCAAGTTTCTAGAACATGCAATAAATGTGTCGAAATTTACTTTGAAAATTCGATATCCGAGCTAGAGAACGTTTCCAGCGGGACAATAAACTAAAATATGCTATACACGCACGTATAACAACATTGAACGCTTTAAAGCGAGCGCTGCACATTAACACGGCCACTTTTAATTAATATTGCTGCTACAAAAGTCGACTTAATATTTTTAATTGACACTCTACTACACGTTCAAATGCGTAGGTTTCCAGATTTTTATTCTTCTCGCTGATATTTATTGCGCGAAATATTTATTGGTGAATCTCGCTAGTAGCTACGATATTGTTTGTCAATATCGTTCCGTTCCTTTCGAGGGAATATTGATATTTATTGGAAGGAAAATAGATATTTATTGAAAATAAAGAAATATCTCAATTAAAAAATGGACACGGTAGTAACCGTAATCAAGTAATGAATTTCTCTTTTTTTCATAGCAATTAAAATGGAACGTTGTATGAATCATTACATGGAACATTGTATCGCAAATTGCTAATTTGAATCAGAATAATTATATAAAAAATGATACGCGATGGCTTAGAAGAGTCTGGCGTTAAAAAAATTACTGAGCCACACGTTTTTCCTACCGTTCTAATTAATTTCTCCACGTCTGCTCAGTTGAAAAAAAAGAAGAAGGTAAAACCCACGTAAGTGGCGTCACATGGCACATATCTTGGAGCTGAAAATCTCGGTTCATCGTCACGCTGGAAACGTTCGCGTAATTTTTGTACGTGAAAGTTTCTCGCGCCGCTCTACCTGAATTCAACGCCCTCGTCCCTCACCCCAGGCCTGGCGTCCTCGTTCCTCGCGTTAAAACTGAATCCACCCTCCGGCTCGCCGTCCATACTATATTGATTCCGGTTTACCATAATTGGTTCGGATTTCTCTTGAGAAGCCACGATCTCATCGTTCTCCTGATGCGCCTCGTTAGCGTCGTGCTCATTTTTAAATTGAAGGATCTCTGAAACGACACCTGTCGCTAGCACGAAAACGTCTCCTCGTCTCCGAGAGGATCTAATTCTTTTTCTATTTACCTGTGAGACCCTCTTCCTCGACCTGGAGACCCTCTTTCAGGACCTCGTCGCGGTACTTCTCGAGCTCCTCCAAATAACTCTTGTTCAGCTTCTGCTGCCGCCATTCAGTCTCGTATTTGATGTTTGGTAAAGCAATGTCGCCCAGGAACCCACCTGAAACGCAGTTACATACGTTCATACAGAGATTGGAAAATAATATTCTTATTACGTGTGTTCATTGATTGATTTACAAGAAACCTTCTATTTAAGAAAGTACTGAATTCAGTAGATGCACTCAAACCCAAATTCATTTTGTAAGTATCTGTGCAATGAAGTGTAGGTACAGATAATATCGAAGATAATTCACCACGATTCATCCTGATTGATTGACGATTACACGTATTTGAATAGACATGGTCTCGCGCACGTGATATGCACTTTTGTCGAATATTTCCTCTAACAGTTGGGATAGCGCGTTTCCAAGACGGAGCCTCGTTATCTCTGCCCATTAATCACGGCACGCGTTATCGGTGAAAAGAGAGTGCAGTTATTGCGACCGATGTAAACAGCGTGCGTTATCAGTGTCAAGACAAGAACGTGTCAAACGAATGTACAATGGCGTTATACCGTTTTCACCCCCTTCGCGTGATTCTCCTCTTTGAAATTGGGTTCATTGAAGTTCGAAAAGGTGACTGGACAGTGTCAAACGTCGCGTTACGAGATTAAGAGCATGGTCAACCGTACTTTCATCGCCCTTTGACCCCATCCAGCTATGTGGAAAAAGGAAAGCTGTCACGGGACAAAGACCGTCTCGTTAACGGGGAACGAGGTGGAAAAACCGTTATCCGTTTCCACGCTCAATCGACCAAATGAATTTTTTATCAGCGGGATTGAATGATTAAATTATTGAAATAACGACTGATCACCTGTTAAATAAGTGGTAAACAGAATGGGTTTGCGGTTTGCTGGAGCTGATTGTGTTGGTTTCGAATCAAAGGCGCGAGCTCGGCACGTTGAATATGAATGAATCAGAAAACAAAGTAACGAGTACGTTGAAAGTTGATGATGCATCGTTAAAAAAGTACCTTCGTTAATATACGAGATACGAGCAGAAAAAAAATCATGAAACACGTACACGCTCTGATAAAACTGTATTATTCATCTGTAACTTGGGCAAACAAACAATTCCCCTCAGATAAAAGAAGAGAGAAGATATTAGTAGACTCATTGAACTTCTGAGTACGTACTTTTTCTACTCGTTTCAACCATTCCACGAATCCTGTTATCGAATTGCTAAAAATACGATGTTTCTTGACCTCTGATTTTTTTTACTCAAACTGCAATAATGGACATTACCCATCGCAGTAATTATTAGTAGACTACAGATTTTATGCATTTATAAAAAAATGAATATATAGAAATACACTAACAGAATATAAAAATTCAATGTTCAAATGGTGAAAGAAATATTTATTTAAAACAAGCTATTTAAATTGTTACCACAGATGTTCCATTTTGCATAAAAATCCGCGGTCCATAAATTATACGTGCTAGACGCATTCACGTAACTCGCATGCTGCAGCGAGCGAGCTTTCCAGCGAAATGGTAGAGTATAAACGTCTAATTCAACGAGATACCGCGATCAGAGCAATTCCGCACGTTGTACGCTTCGTTTTTGGCCTTTGACCCCCCTCGTAGGCCATTTCGTTCTCGGTATCGTTGACGAAATACCCTCGCTCGCGGCCTTATCAGTGTTTTCATGTCATAGACCATCGCGAAAAAACTCGGAATCGTTTTACGGCAGCCGCGACCTTCCGCGTAATAATTTTCCTCGGTGGCACGCAGAGGACGGCTTCTCCCGTATTTCACTTCCAAGTGAAAAATTACCGTCTCCTTTGAAACGGATCTTATTTACCTCTTTTTCTTGTCAAAACGTTGTTCGTTTCAATGCAAGAGATTATCATTTGCTTTAATGCTCTGTGTGCATGCAATTTAAATCGCAGTGATGACATTCCGTAGGTGATGTACATATAATAAATTGCAAAATATAATGTACAATGTAAGGTGATAATAATAATGCTTGGAAATAATATGATAAAATATGACACAATAATTATATGATAAAGTGTATAATAATAACTCTTCTGGTATCGTATAAAAGAATCTTCTCAAGATTCTACCAAGCGTTTCAGGAATATTGAGGGAAAGATGATTTCTCTTGATGATACGTCAATTTTAGTTTCGGATCGCAACTCTTTGCCTCGAACTGTCCTGATATTAGCGGAACTCGACGTGTCGCGGGAGTGCTCGATGACACTTGGCGGCGATTCGTGTCAACGATGCCATTGTTACTTCGATTCGAGGAGCTTCGTTCCCATTCACAGATTCGTCGAGCCACCACTAACGATCGGGAACTTCTGCCATCGGAAGCATACTAAGACATACACCCCTCTTCATAAATCTTGAAACATATTGCAAAATATGTTGCTGAATGAGACGTTGAACGAGTATACTTAAAATCAATTGTTAAGTGTTTCGACTTTATAGAAATATATCACACCTTCTTATATGTCTTAATTTTTAACTTCTATATGAATAATGTACAAGTTTCCCTGTCAAAAATATTAACAATCATTAAATTAAAATATACATTTACTTGAAATGCAAGTTTAATCAAATTCATGATTCATTATCAAATTATAATTCTGTAGCAAAGTTAAATAGAAGGAGAGGTGGTTCCAAACCGTGTATGAAATTGATAGCAATCTTCTGTGTGCTAAGATGAGCAATGTTTATGGTACATTCAACGAAACATGTACACATTGTGTGTATCCTTGTTGTAATATATTCAACTTGCAATGTGTATCCCAAACAAGAATACATGTTTGATCAGCTGTAGTCCTCTGCGACATAATGTGACACAGAATCGCCTATGGCCTATAGCGAGGACGTTCAAGTGCCGCTTTGAGGATAAAGATCGATCTTTCCCATCGAGCACCTCAATTCACGTGAGAATTAACTAGGTCAAATTAATGAACATAGGAGATGAAACAGGAAAGAATAATTAAAGCAAAATCGTTGTTTAATTCATATTCTAGCAGTTTAGTTTTGAATGTGTCATCATTTATTTTGCGATAGAACAGGAATTATTAATGAAATATAACGTACAATTTCGACCAAAGATGAATGGATCTAAAAATTGTTTAAATCCATTTTATGTTCAACCATTTTCATTCAAGACAAGTGATTGTCATTAATTATTTTGCAATACAATAGGAATTAGAATATAGCAAATGACCAAGTATCGTTCCGAGCATTAATCACAGGAAACGTGGTTAGCATCCTTCGCCACAGTGGCAAACAGGAACAGAAAATCGAATCGGGTAAATGTTGACCTCAGATCACATAAATATTAGTAGAACATCGTGCACGCCATGAGAGATCAACATTAACTTCGCATCAAGTAAATATTAATTATTTCGCTTAATAATATTTCATTTTCTCTCTTGTATCATACGAAAAACGAGTCCTTTCAAAACTCGAACGGTAGTGCGAAAGCTTTTTCTATACAAATTCAAAATAATGATGTTACAACTGCATAATGGTTGCATAAGCTTTATACAGCACGGTAAATACATTGATTTCACGTAATATCTAGGTCAATACAAAATCCCGTACGTCGGGCAATTGAACGTTGGCCAACATCGGGACAGGCTTGCTAAAAAATTATTCTTCCGCATAGAAACTACAGTGAACAATTCAATGCATTCATAATAAATTTAAATTATTTCAGAATATGAAAGTAAAAATGAATAGAAAATACAGTACCACTATTTGAAGAGAAACTGAATTCAACATATATAATATAAAAGAAGTGATTATTAATGAATGAATAAAAAGTAGAAAACCGTTTACTTAACTAATTTAGGATTAGATAGAGGAACTGTTCTTTTTCTTCAGGCGATAAGGAGGAAGGTAAAGCGTGGGGATTCCCGTTGTGACCGTGCCATATCTTATCGATAGCCAATCGATTTCCTTTAATTAATCCACTCGTGGACTGCACCACGGATCCACCCCCGACATCGGCTGTAATGTTGGCGCGTGTCCCATTAACGGCGGCGAATAATTTGTCGATCTCGGAATTACCAAACACTGCCGATCCCTTAGCCACCCTCTGCGATATCTCACCCCTTGAATGTGTCATCATTTATTTTGCGATAGAACAGGAATTATTAATGAAATATAACGTACAATTTCGACCAAAGATGAATGGATCTAAAAATTGTTTAAATCCATTTTATGTTCAACCATTTTCATTCAAGACAAGTGATTGTCATTAATTATTTTGCAATACAATAGGAATTAGAATATAGCAAATGACCAAGTATCGTTCCGAGCATTAATCACAGGAAACGTGGTTAGCATCCTTCGCCACAGTGGCAAACAGGAACAGAAAATCGAATCGGGTAAATGTTGACCTCAGATCACATAAATATTAGTAGAACATCGTGCACGCCATGAGAGATCAACATTAACTTCGCATCAAGTAAATATTAATTATTTCGCTTAATAATATTTCATTTTCTCTCTTGTATCATACGAAAAACGAGTCCTTTCAAAACTCGAACGGTAGTGCGAAAGCTTTTTCTATACAAATTCAAAATAATGATGTTACAACTGCATAATGGTTGCATAAGCTTTATACAGCACGGTAAATACATTGATTTCACGTAATATCTAGGTCAATACAAAATCCCGTACGTCGGGCAATTGAACGTTGGCCAACATCGGGACAGGCTTGCTAAAAAATTATTCTTCCGCATAGAAACTACAGTGAACAATTCAATGCATTCATAATAAATTTAAATTATTTCAGAATACCATGCGGATAATTAGGTTCGTAAACTCCCTTCCTTTCAAAATTCATGTGCCAGAGTTTGAAGCTTGACTATTATATTAAATGAAGCTTGGAAACCTCACCGCATGATTTCTGCGTTTTAATTAATATTTCTAGCTCTGTAATAAAGCTCAATGCTCATAAATGAGAAACAATAGCACACAGCACAATAAACATTATGTATGTTGTATATAAAATTTTGCTTTGTGAGACATTTAAAACTATGATGCAGAGTTAAATAAGTAATCTCTTTTATAATTATTATTGTTACACTCGTTAAGAAAATAAATCCAACTTTTCTGACTGTCGGTATTAAATGGAGCCATCAATATTCAGGTGTCCGTCCTGATTAATTAATTAGCCTTTATCATGCATATCGGTAGCAGGTGTCCTTTGAGGGTGCTCGGAATCGGCGGATTCACAGCGGCACACCGTCATAAATACGTACGCGCGTGTTAGTCAACAGGCCGCGCATGTATTTCCTTCCCTCCGTGCCCGCGACTCATTAATTTATGGTGTTACACGATCGCCGCCCAAATCTGCAAGCGTAACATCCATTTCCAGCCCAGCCTCTATTCGCATGACACCGATATTTTAATTATCGTCCGCGCATAACGACGCCCGTCGCGTCGCGTCGCATTAAACGTGCCTCCCATAAATTACAACGGTCAACGAATTTCGAACGCTCCTATTTGTATATTCCTTACTTATCTCGATCGTCTCCTAATAGTTTTCATGAATAATAAAACCTTGTTATTTATTATTAAAAATAATATAATTAAAACCGTATCATATAATATATACAGTGAATCAGTAAAAAATTATCAATATCATTGATTTCATTATAAACATTCACTTGATTTACGAAGAACCCGTTCATTGATCGAATTTGTACAGAGCATCTCGTAGTCAGATTATTAAATAACATATTTCATTTATAATTACATGAAAAGTGTTCTTCTTTGTTCTCGAGGTTTTTCGAAATCTCGCGTGATTAAGTTAGGAGCTTTCACGTTTCGAAGCTCTAAAAGTTTGATACCCTGAAGTGCTGGGACCAGAAACACTGAAATATTGAACTTCCGAAACTTGTGAAAGTTTGAACATTTTTCCGGCATGGCGTAATCGATACATCCTCTTTAAAAAAAAAAACTATCAACTCTGTTCATTGTATGTATGAACCGTTGCATCAGTTACTAGATGAATTATTGCAGCAACTAAGTGTATGAATCAAGATTTATAGAAAGGATTGTACAGGAGTTTCCCTATGAATTTTGTCGCACACCGGGCCGCGTCGCGAAGCCGGTTACAAACCGCATAATGGTAAACCCCTGTTCGCTCCGAGTCGGTGATTTCGTGCCATTCAGTGTACCCGGGGGTAGATTCGCCGGAAGCCGGAATATATTCGACGCTCGCGGTTAAAATCGCATCGATTCTAGACGTTTAATGAACCAGAACGATTAACTCCACTTAACGTTGAACAATTCTCAGTCAACGCGATCGCAATTTCCCGACCGACTGTTAACTTCCGTTAATACGAGTTTAACGGCTTCGACGAAGTTACTTCGATGTCATAAATATCGATGAAACGTAGTACGTTTGATTTTAGTGTTTAGCATTGTAAATTTAATTACAAAAAGTCAATCAAGGTGACTGATAAACTCCCTTACGAATAATGAAACATTTATAGTATCCGTTTAAAAAATGTTTTTAGAAAGAAAAAAGAATATGAAATGATTGGTTTAAAAACTGTTATCAGGGGGCAGTATCGAAGGATTATCTTCCCATTTTCTCAACGAAAGTTCCTGCGACAATAAAATTCTGCCTCCATATCTGATAAGAGATTTTATTCTATCTTTAATTTCCGAGTAGAAAAGGGAAGCATAATTTTATCAATTCCTTTTATAAAGCAATATTCTGTCTGAGTATAAAGTAAACTTTATATATTATTGTATATATGAAATATATCTTCGATTGTCATTCTTTTTATGTAATTAATTTCTATAAGAATTCTCATACTGATAAAAAGATCTATAATTAAATCAATGAACCACGAATGAATTTCGTCAGTAATTATGCAGAATTCGGCTTAGTCTGCGATTATGCCAATATCGATAGAAATTTCTATCCAGAGATTCCTCGCTGCGTCCGCTATCGTTCCACGGAAATTCACTCGACACTGTGAGCGTAATCCGTTCGAGTTACGTCGCGATTAATGCTGAAACGTGTAAAGAGGTTAAATAACATTGAAACTGCGATCGGTGCGACCACAGGATCGTGGCTGACAGCCAAACGGAAGGTCGGAAGTGGTCCAATCTCCGAATCGATCTCAGAAGCCTCCTTTTCCATTTCCAGGACATTTGCAAGAGCATCGGCGTTATGAGAACGAGAGGGACGGATGGAACACTTTACAGCCTGGGCCAGACAAGAGCTACTTCCGGTTAGTCGGATAGAACGTCCGGGCTCTCTCCTATTCAAGGAGCTTTCGATAGTTCGTCGAGCAATAGTAACGTAGCGTCGCCTCAATTCAATCTCCGTTAAATTCTACTCCGATCTGACTATCTAATCCGTTATGTTTTTTCTTCTATCCTTTTAACTGAATTTTTTCCCAACAACTCTCTACTATTTCAAATGATTTATTTAAAATACCTTGCAAAAGACAAATGAAATATGAATAGTTAAATGAAAAATATGTCCCCTGTTAAATGTAATGTTGCAATTTCTTATTAATGCCTATTTACACGCACAGGTTTCTCTAAAGGAAAGGTTGAATAATTTTTATAATAGTTTCCACTTTACACATTTGCCTTAGAGTCAAAACTACACATTTAAAATTATACTTTGGACACATATATGTTTTTACCTGTCTCATAAATAGGAACAATTATAAAAGTGAGTGTTGGTTCCTCGCACGGCATCGTCGGGCCACGAGGTGGAAGTAGGAAAATCACACGAAAATGAGTTCCACTCGTGAACTATGCTACTTCATGGTGGAACAGTCACTTTTGTCTTCCTAATTCCCTTTGTTTCATCCCCAGTCCAAAGCACAAAACAGCGAGACCGAATATATGCTTATAAATCATAGAATGTTTTACGATTCCGCCCCCTACAGAGAACTCTCAACCCTTCTGAAATAAATTTCAAATATATTTCATCCCGGCCCCGGGAAACAATGCAATAACGTCTAATTAGTATAATAATCAACATTTTTCACGATTATTGCCTGTCATCATTGCCTTTAAACCAAAATAGAATTCGAACAGAAATGATGGTAGAATTTAGAACAGGAAATGAACATAGGAGTTTGTTCGATCACCATTTATTTTCAATATTATTATATAAGCATTTTTTCCTGTACTATAATTTTTCAATAAATCCTTAAAATTTACAATTCTAATTATAACTGTGTTCCATTCACTTATCCCGATTTATGTAAACAAGAATGAGTTTGTAGAGTTTGGATCTTTATTTTCAATGAAGATCATCATTCCTGTGATATTAATTGTAAAAGCAGAAAAATCGCGATTTTTTTGTAGAAATCGGAACATTAACGCGACGTGTCTCATAGATATATGTATAGAAGCCCGGTGTGCGTGTGTCGTATTGATTCGAATGGAGAAGCCTCTCGCATCGCAGCGAACCTCTATCGCATCGGATTAAACGCTTGCGTACGCTACTGACGTCAACTTTCCGTCCCTTTTTTTCACTCCCTCTGTCCACTTCCCTCCCACGTCGAACGATCGAGTCCGACTCCCGTCGACGCTTTCCCTTTCCACCTTTTCCACCGTTTCCTTATTTTTTAACGATAGAACGGTTCTTTCAAAACCGACTAGCAATCGCGAATACAATAGTTTTGTTTGTGTTAAACGATTTTAGGTGACATTCATGTTCTCGGTATCAGTATATGTACTTTAGTAATCCAGAGTTAGTGCAAGGAATTCGCTCCTCTGAGAAGAATCAAGTTTTCCAAGTTTGTACTGTAACAGCCAGCGTTTGGATTAAGTCTCTCAGTTAAGTTACGCATAATCCTGTTACCTTTCTCAACTTCCCGGAGGCATACCTTCGATCGGAAGTAATATACATTCTCTGCTTTCTCAAGCAACAATATAATACGTCAACTGTTTTCTTAACTTTTCACCTTGATTTCTTTACAAATTTTCCATTCTGGAAAATGTTCGATGGTCATTTCGGTCGAACGTGGAAGACGGCCGTTCAACAGAATCAAAGTCAGGAAGCGTGGCTACTACGCAGAAGCTAGACGGACGTGATGAAAACTTATCCCCGAGGATTAGGTCGACTTCTCACCTGGGATGAGACTCGCGGAAAAGGAAGACGTGGAGTAAAAGGGACTCGTCTGACGATCTCACTGAATATTTTTCCTTCTCTCAAACCTACACATTATTCCTTGTTTATCTTTTCTACAAGATTAACTTATCTAAATCACGAGACATTTTATAGAAAATGCATATAGGATGCCTCACGAAATACTGGACAGACTTTTATTTCCTGAGTTATGGGAAATAGATAAAAATTTTTATACGGGATTTGCACTGTCCAAAGGGATATATTTTGATAGACATTAATTCTCTAATTAATGAAGTTCAAGTTCGATTTTTAAACTAGGACTGTATATTAGATTTCTCATATAACACGCTGTATAAGATTCAAACAAAAAAATTAAAAATGGAACGCATATTATTTTTGAAGGGTGAGACAAATATTCATTTTCTAAATTGATGATACATATGCATAAGAATCCGCAATTTGTTCTTGTTACGTTTGATGAATGTCTCGCATAACGTAGAATACATCTAATGGATATTTTTCAATAGGGTTGAAAGGTTTCGTGTAATAAGAATGCACGAGGCCATAAGTATCAGCTATTTTTCAAAGAGAACGAGACCGCTGGCCATATTGTAGTTTAGGTAATACAACGTGGTCCATCAATCTTCGGACGAATTTATTGCCAGAATTTTTCTCCGTATCGAAGCGAGAGAATACCGCGCGGGGTGTCCCGATGATCGCCGGGTTTAACAGGCGCAGGGGCAAAAACGCGGCCGGGGGGAGGATCCTCGAGCATCCGATTCTTTTGCGACCTTGTCGCGAACAAATTGCTCCGCGTGTCGTGGAATTGACAATGGACGCGTATCTACCATTGACGTGCGCGTGCTAAAGTAATTGAAAACCTTTGAAAGCAGATTGCGAACGTAATGGATGACATCTGGGGATAGTGCTGCCTGTGACATTTACTTTACATACCTATTATGTCGATCATCGTGGAGAACTAATAAAAATAGGTAAACATTTGAAGGGAGCTAAGCTCGAGCACCACGGAGTCTTCGATTTTTATTCATATACAATTTTTATCATCACATGAACCTAATGAAAATAAGTAAATATTTAACTGATGATAAAATTCAATGAATTTTCTAATAAATTTTTATTATACACGCAAAATAAAGTTGCTAATGGGAATTAATATCTAACACATCAAGCGTATTAATTCTTAGTGTTAGCACGTGAGGGTGACCGTAAACTCAGATTTCTCCGTGAATTTTATGCGGTGGCTAACAAGCGACCGTGTCGTTTGTTCAAATTTCAACGGCGCGGCGGAAGCAGCACGCGCCGGAACGGCGAAATAATTTTCGCTACCGTTGTCCAGCGCGAATCGTCGCTGAGAGAACGTCCGGACGTTCCTCATAACGCTTTGTTCGCCAGTGGAAAGGCGAACGTCACGAGGAAGAGTGAGTAAACTTTTGATAAAGTATGGAAACTTAATAGCACAGGGTGAAATCATTTCTTGCGTTTCGTTTCTACATTCAATTTCCATCAGCTCGACGTGTCGTATTCAGCCCCAGAAGTACCAAGTTTTTCATCGATGCAGTAATATTACGCTGTATAAGTTGAAACAGGGAAACAATGTATTCATTTTATTGATTGTTATTATTTAATACTTTATTTTATGCCCTCATTTATTTTAGATTGTCGCAAGAATTGTAGTTTTCGTACAGCAATTAGTTTTGAACGAACCTAACACAAACATATTGTACATTTGGTCAATTGGTACTTTTCCTCAGAAGCAGAGACACAATGCTAGTGAAAAAAGACGATAGAGCTTTTTTTCTAGACCCAATAGAAGAGTCAACCTCGTTTCATTTGGTCTTGCCCTAGGATCGTCTTGGTTTCATTTTCTCCTCGATCTTTCCATCCCCGTTATCCTCGGCCTGTTTCCGGCTTGAATCGCTATGTGGGTCAGAGGCACCGTCTACCCTATCGTCGTGTTACTGTATTGTCCGGTCGCGTCCCCGATCGGGCAGGTTCAAAATTTCACTTGGAATTCGGGTTGGAAATTCCGCGGAAATCGCGTGCCTCTACGATCGAACGTGGTGACAACTACAGTCTCGCTCAAAAACGTTTATGCAATTTCAATATATAGAAATTATTCAATAAGTTTCGTATCATGAATTCGATGCCAAACATTTGATATATAAATTATATTCTCGATCAATTAATTCAATTATATCTTTCGTGATCGTGAACTCACGGAATCGTTTGTAAGTTTTTGAAAACGTGGCCATTGTAACGAGAACTCGTAGGAGTAAAATCTTTGCCAGAGTGGTAGTACGAAGAAGTCGCATAGAACTTGATTAACATAATTATGCGTTAATTGGAAGTTATTAGGAGACGCAGGAAGCGCATCGTGAGGAGGTGAATCTAATTTGAAATCGAGGACGAAAAAGAAAAAAAATGAGAATTCAAGCTACACTTTCGCCCGGCTTTAATGAAGTGAAAGAGAATTCAATTTTCTTTGATCTCGTCTCAAAGAACCTAGCGCCGAACTATCGAACAACTGAAAATTCTTGAGGATGACGTTGCTCTACATGAAACCAGTCAAAGCAAGACACACAATAAGGTAAAAAAGGATTGTGTTCTTAAAGGGTGGTTTTAATTACACTTTAATTAAACCTTCCCAGAAGCTATCTGTTCTCCGATCGTCTCGTCTACTTGTACACCAGACTGTAAAAACTCGAACGAAGATCGGTCGCGTTCGATAACATCGGATTCTCTCGTCTCTTCGTTCAACCAAGAAATAACTCGGTTAAAACAGCTTACGTACATAGAACCGTGTACACCCCCGTTCATAAGTCTTATTTTTCATTCATACAATAATTCGTACAACAGTTGATATATGATAATCGATACAATGTCTCATATCGCATTTGATATAGAATCATATAATAATTGAATAAAATATTTCATATAGTGTTTTTAATAACGTGAAAATTATACTCTTTGAATTAAAGTACAATTTTCTAAAACCTAACGAATAATTATTATTGTATGATTTTTTAAACGATTACAATCGCATGATTTATGGTCGTTCGAGTCGTAAAATTTGTGAATGTGGGTGTACGGAGGAGTTACGTGTCGGGAGTAACTTTTGCTCGGAGCTTTTTGTTCTCGCGATTCGCAAAAAGAAAGTTGAAAAAGGTGATCGCGATATAGTCACGTATCCAGAGGCCCCAGCTCGTGAAAAAGGAGGATAAGAGGCGGAAAAAGACCGAACGCGACCGCGGATCGCCGCTGTTAAGTAGAATGGAATAATTAAAGCGGTATTCGCGGACGGATTATTTCAACGGGAAACGGAAACAGCAGCGGTGCGGCGCGAACAAAAAAAGGAACGAGGGAAAGATCGTTCGAAAGTGAAGGAGAAGAGAGGGAGGAAGAAAGAGAAATGACTGGACGGCTGCCAAGTGCAGAGCGGGTAGAATGCCATTCGCAGAAATCGCCGATGAGGGTCCGACCAACCCTTAATTTTTGTTTACTTCATATAATACCATGCCGGGAAGAGGATTAGAGAAACCCGGAGCTTGTTGTTCTAGGTTACTAGAATTCCAGCCCCTGTTACGTTTTTCTCAACAGATGAATTTCCTCTGTCTCTGGTCAGACAATAAAACCTTCATAAGTCTTGTATTATATAAAATATACAATCGATTGACACATTTTAAAATTGTGAAGAATGAACAAATAAAAAATTTTCCAATATTTTAATGAAATTATTTATGATTCCCTGCATGATTCAATTATACGACTCATTAGAATTTTTTGATTAACATAATTCCCAATGATAATTAATTTAGAATATTTATCAGATTTCTTGATAACCAATAAACGCGTGAGCCTTTCTCTAAAATTATTTAAAATTAAGACACCACTCATTCGCTCTTAGATGCATCATTATATGCAATTGACTTATTAATATCAGAATTTTCGTCTGCACTTTTCGAGCCAGCCTGCTTTGAACTTGCCCCCATTTAATAGATCTAATTTCGATACTTACAATTAGCTTATTCTGAAGCCTTTTAAAAAATTATCGATTCATTTGATAGTTAATTTGATAACCCGATGAAAGTCGGTGAAAATTTTTTAAGTGAAGCATTTTTTAAGTATAAGGCCGCAGTTTCTGAGAGAGTAACGGTGGACAAGATCGATGGGTTCCATCTTTCACCGTCGAAAATAATTTCTGAACAAAAACCTTCATTAATTTCCCCTCGTTACTTAATTATTTCGTTAAGAACCTCGAGAATGGCTGACCTTAGCACCGTACCAGGCTCTCGACGTTCTGTCACTATTGTTAACGACAGCGCGTAATAGTGTATCTCATTATAACAGGATGAAGGGTTAAGAAAAAAAAAACGTGGAAAAAGGAAAATTGTACAGAAAGTGAACATGACAAAAAAAAAGAAGTATAATAAGGATTTTTACGTGAGTCATCTAAGAAAATAAATATTCCTGTTCGACCGATCCTACATCAATTAATTCGATGCTTACATTTCATTCTTGACATTCTACATTACATACATCGTTTGTGCAATTTTTTTTTTTAAATAAATTCGCAATCTAACGAGGAATGTCGGCGTGCGTAAGAAACGGAAAGCGCAATCAACGGGATTAATAAATGCGTGCAGTGTCCATCAGGAAATCGCGAGGTCGAGAGAAAAACATTCAGGAACTGGGTAGACGACAGCGTTAATCGAATTACTTGATTACACTCCCGCGGGCGCGGCTTCGTTTATGCCAATTAGCGCGCTCGTTAGCGGTAAACGCCGCATCGTGTCACGAGAGAATCGTCCTCGTTGTTATTTCTCTCTATATCTTGTTATCCCGTTTCGTTCGCGCCACGCTACGGGAACGTTTGATCCGCCTTTTCCGATCGATGCCGCCCGTTGCTTGTCCAACGGACTTCATTAAGGGGTACATCGAAAATAAATAGAAAAAGAAGAGTGGAACAACGGATGGATGCGTTTCCTTCCGGCGTATTTCAATTAATTAACTATTTAAACACCGCTTCGTTGCGCGCTGTACACTCATTTTATTCTTCTATCTTCCGACACGGTCCTACACGCAATTATTCGTTGAAAAAGAATCCGATAATATTATCGGAAAACGATTCGCTATGAAAATCCTGCAGAGCTTCGCAATGGACGAAATTCAGATTTTACAATCGGAAAGTTAAGAGTTTCCCACTCCACGCTTTCTACGATTCTTCCTGTCATTTGTATAAGTGCAATAATAGCCATCGTATAGGAGTAATCACCAGACGCAGATTTTATATATTTATAAGAAAATTTAATATGAATCCTAAAACTGTCTGCACTGTTTAAGTACACTGTTAAACTATACTGCAATGTTTAAATAGTAAAAGGAATTTCCATTAAAAATAAACTTTTTCTAATGTTGCATTTTGCTCAGAAATCTGAAGAGATCAGATTTTCTGGTTGCTAAACCTCATGAAATATTGACGTCCAATAAACAGTTCCAATAAATCATGGAACACACATCTTCCGCCACATGTTTCAATACATTTCTAAATACCTTCAAATCCTTCCTTATCAAAGTTAAAAGCCTTCCGGAAGCCGAGGCAACATTTTATAGTAGAGTAAGATTGGTGCGAATCAAGACGAACGATGTTCGACTTTCCAGGAGCGGTCACCCTTGCTTCGGACAAAACTCGGTCCCACGCGAAGCGTGGAATTCCTCACGGGGCCATACCCGTATCTGTACCGGAGCCAAGGCGTGTTTCTGCATAACCGCGTGATTGCGCGAACGTATCGGAATACTAGTATCACACGTAACTACTACGAGGTATGATATTACATCTGCGTTATATCGATGCACCATTCACAGTTACTCTTTCGCCCTCTGAAATACGTACACCACCGTTCACGAGTTTTCACACATTTTTGCCTATCAATAAAATTGATGAATGTTCCAAAATAGTAACCATCAGAAATTGCCTCGATCAGAAGATTATGTGCACGTCACATAATCATGTAATAAATGATTCAACACGTCATGAGTAGTTTCAATAAAATTTTATTTCTAAATACAATTAAATCAATCCACATTTTCAGTCAGCGTAAAAAATATTTCACTTGTTCGTTCATATTCTTAAAACTTACGCAGTATGTCTTAAGACGGGGGTGTATGTTTGTTATGTAATACCTGAACGGTATTCGAGTCAGACGAATTTCGTATTTGGAACTGAAAATCTGGTAATTGGCAAATGGACAATCCGAGCGGAGACTGCTCCATGGTGAAACTTAATAGCGCACGGTTACGTTAGCGGGATGAGTTATAGCCTGGGAACGAGTTCTGGGCTTGGACCACTCATTGCACGTGCGGTTAAGCATAATTCGTTACTAAAACATTATATCGCGGCTGGAATTTGTCGGGGAAGGATAGATAACAGGGCGAGGTTTAGAGTAATTGAGAAAGTTGTAAGATAACGATGAGATTTAGAGATGAATCGAAATATCGACTGTCTTTAAGAAGTGAGAAACTCTCGGTTCTATTTGAAAGTTAACCCGAATCGGGAGCTTCATTGATTTTATGGAGTTCCACAGGGAATTACTGCAGAGTCGATGCTAAGTTTCAATTACAATCAAAAGTCATATTTTGCTCGTTTTCTAAGTTTGAATCTTTGGAAATAATGTCACAGATTCAGTGTCTTAATAATGTTCACAATTTTTTCACATTCTCTTTTTACATTTCACGAAGACATTTATTTCTAATACATCTATATGATATTTGCACGTTTAAACAATTTTTCCTTCCATCTATTATCCAAAGACAATAAACATAACATCAAAAGAGAAACGCATATGATTACTTTTAGAGGATGAAATAAATTCATATTTTACATGTTCCATTTTGCATAAAAATCTTCAATTTTCTATTTGAAACACTTGTTACGCTTGTTATATTACAAGCTGAAGAATTTCTACCGATGCTGTACATCCATCGCCGGAAACTGAAACATTCGTCGCGAGAATGACGGGCATATTTCTGTTTCCTCTCTGCCCTCTTGCAATCGTTTTGCACACAATTTCAATAAGTCAGCAATGCATATCGGAATGCAGCTCTATTTCTTTCGTTCCACGGATTGTCGACTCGGCTACTTGAAAATAATCGCTATAAATTATTCCAACTATACAAAAATCGTCTAATGCAATTCGAGTAAATCTTATTATTAGATTTTACATACTTATAACAGAAACCATAAACACTGTGTATAACGTATAATAATATAAAAAATTGCCTAAATAATAAAATAATAAAATGAATTTTCCTATCATGCGTTATTTTGCATAAAAATCTGCAGTTATTACGCAGCATGGCATTCGATATTTGAAGGATTGACGTCCCATACAAATTCCCAGCATTTTATAGTTGAGATGCTTAAATGATCAAGACTTCTATGACACTGATATCAATTTATAGGAGTTCGTTCTAACAATGAGAAAATATCGAGACAATTGCTGTCATCTTCGTTCGCACGGTCCGTTGCTGCGAGTTTCTATGCATTGTTCAGTCGATTTACAGGGAAACAATGCGAGGTAAGAGTGAATCGTCGGTGAAACAAGTACGAGTAGGAAAAGCTGACCGCATGTTTCGCGGAGATAAAAATTGAACGAAAAACAAGGTGAGACCGGTGAATGAGAGCGGAGGAGGATAAGAGAAAAGGAGGGAAAAAAGAGCACGTCCATCCGTTAGGGGCAGTTCGCGGAACTTTTCAAGCCGGCATAGGAAATGTCGGGAATGCTAAAATGCATTAAAATTCATCGCGTAATGACCGTCATAACCGGCTGGACTCCGTTGAAAAACCTTCCCTCTGAAGAAGGAATTCTTTTCGCCCCGTGAGGAAACGAGAACTCGTGTAAAATCAGAGAGAACTTCGCGGTTCGAGCGTCGTAATAATTACGCCGCCACAGTGTTTTACATAAGTTCTAAGGGAATAATGTTTATATTAAAGGGAACCTTTTTAAAAATCCTTACGGAAATGTCATAAACACCTGCGATCCCTTTAATAGGACTATCTGCCTTTTACGATTGATACAAATGCGTAACAAGGGTCGTACGCAATGACTTATTCAACATAGAAACGTACTGTATACGCGATTGAAATCATTAAATAAATGCATCCTTACATTTTGACAAATCCAAATATATTTCTGATTAAAATATTTAATATAAAATCAATGACTATGATTCTCTATGTACGTTCATATGAAACTGATTGCAAGTTAATGTAACTACTAAAGTTGAATACAAGATGATATGTAATATCATATCCAGTGTAATTGGTTCGGCCCGCAATCTACGAGACAGCCGGCCGCAGGCATTCGTAGCTCGTAAAAACGGAGCCCATCATTTACGAGATGACCGGCTTCGATCCTCGGCAGGCCCCTCAATTTCAGGACAAGCCGCAAATAAAGGAATACGTATGCACAGTATCTTCGAACTGTCTCGTAAATATACTACGGGTCCACCGGCTAAGCATGGATACCGTGATAGGTAAAAAAAAAGCGTCGCTCGTGGTTAAAGCGACGCGACGTTGCAATCGCGTGTAATCCACAATAAACAGCTGATAGACCGACGTACCGTGAAATCCTCTGAAACATGCGAAACCCTCCAACTACGCAGCTTTCAATTCTAGCTTTCCCAGAGAGAAGCCGGTCCACTTCTGACGAATATGCCGTTTCTTTTCGAAATCAGATCTCACGATCTGATCGGATCATAGAACGTATAATCGAACGGAATAGTCTGAGTACAGGAATAAGCAAATTGGTGACGCTCTAACGAACGATCAAAGGAAGTTATGTGAAATGAAATTGGCTTTCTTTGCTCCGTTGTCGGCGATCAGAGACCGAGGAAAAGGCAGAAGGAAGAATCGATCTCGGAAAATTCTCCGTCTACGTAAGATGCAGAGGGCAGAGCGAAGATCGTCCGTCCCGAGCTAACGAGCAAAAAGCACGAGGTACCGTTCTGCGTGCTTTAGACTCGGCCCGATGAAAAGACTGACCACTCGCTCGAGTATCGTCAAGCCTCGCGTGCACCATAATGCATCTCGCTGCACGCGACTGATGCACGAGCCTGCTTTTCATGTCCCAATTGCGGCTAGGCCTGCTAGACACGCTCCACGGGACTTTTCTTTCTACACACTGTCTACGCAGTTTTTCCTCGCTGCCCCTTTTCCTTTCCTTCGATCCGAGGGATCGGTCGGACTGTTTATCAAACGAAAATTACAATTAAATTGAATTTGTACATTTTATTTTAGTGTTACTCGTACAATTTTTGTTATCAGACTTGCACCGTGCCGTTGTTCAGTCATTATTTGAATAATTATGTAGATAAAGAGCGTGGAGGCAGCACGGAGATAACAGAAAGTGTTTTCCTGTCATTTCCACGAACAGTTTTCTGGGCACGGGAAAATCCTCTGGGAGCCTGAATACATATTTTGTAATAAGCTGCGCGAACTAACCGACGAAGATTTTAATTGTAGAAGAAGAGAAACTGCTGAAAATTTCCTCTATAATTAAGAGTTACATCAACCTGATTTATTATTAGAGCAGCCACTTCAATTGATAATTGGCCTGTAATTATGTTCACAAAGGAACGCGTTCTCAATGACTGACGCCCGACAGCGAGCTAGTCTTTCCGAAAAATCAAACAACTTTCTCTTTAAGGAATAATTAATTTGTTCCAATTATATTTTCATTCGTTTAACGGAGCCAATCCCTTTCGTTTCATCATTAATAGAGCGGGGAAAAGTAATAACGTGCTTTCTAAGGCGTCCCTGTTCCTCGGCGAAACGGTGCTGCAAATTTTCTTTCCCTTTCATTATTTTAAATCGTTTAGAGGAAAACACGGAAGGAACATGAAGAAGGAAACCTTCTCTTATCGGAGGAACCAGAAAAACCTTGGAGATCGATATGGGGAAATAAAATCTTCCATTTCTCGTCGGGCTGGTAATTTCATAGAACTTTGAGGCGAGTCGAGATAGGAAAAAGTCAGCCGCGCCGATAATTGCTTCCATAATGGCCCGTGGAGTTTGATGAGAAGAACAAATTTTTCGCCCCGCCGTTGCATTACGAGAAAATTCCGGGAAAGTCACCTGCGCGGACACTCCCAACGCTCTTTTTTTTTATTTCTCGTCGCGCTTGATCCTTTAATTAAATCATTAAACTTGGATCTTCCAGGCGAATAATAATTTGGTCAGGTATTTAAAGCTTTGCATGAAATTGCGTAATTGTTCGCTTTTTTTCAAAACCGAGGGATCAATTTTGCATTGCGCAAGGTCGCATCCGTGTACAGTGATATCCGTCGCTAAAAAATTCTTTTCAATGTCAGAAAATCAATATGGGAAGGGGATAAAACGTGACGCTGAATGAACCGGTCTATTACGGTAGGTAGCAGTCGTTGAACGGCGAGACGTCGTTTTTTATTTAAATCAGACGAGGATAAATTGTTTCACTTTACGGAATATTTATTAGCAACTTCTTACGGTCGCCGACTTAATAAGTTCCCTTCTATCTTGGCGGTGGTTTTCACCATTATCGTTGTTTGTGCTTATTTACATTAAGTGCGTTCAACTTGTAGTTGATTACACTCTTGAAAATCAATCGACCGCCCGTTTATCGTTCGAAACGCGTGCGCAATATAATTTCCTCTATTGTACACCGTTTTCTCTGAGGCTACGTTTAATTAACTCCCGATTCACCTCTTGCTTATCGAACTATGAAATTTATATCTAATAACAAGATTCTGATACTTCTATTCCTTGTCAATCTTTTTGGCATTAAATAATAGATGATTGAAATCTTTGCTGCTTTTATTCATCGTCAATTAATGTTACAATTATTAATGTCGTTTTTATACATTTATATAGTATAGGAATCATTGAAAAAACGATTAAGTTAGGAAACGAGTTGATGAATGAAAAAGACTGTTGTACTGATCGGAACGTGGTGGACGTTTCTTTGTAGAAATCCATAAAATCGAACGGAGAGTCTGTTTCGAGAAGGTCTCGCTAGATATAACCAGTTGTTCGCAACAGTAGTCCTACCGCCGTTAAATATTCAACGCATTATCCGGCCGGCTTTTGATCTTAATCTAAATTGCTGAAACTTCCGTGAAGAAGGATAATTCAAAGCTCCGAGCCCCCTCTGTCTGTCCGTTTGCAGCGAGCGAATTTGCAAACGGCGAAACACGAAAAGCCGATCGTTTGTCCGTCGCGTCGCATTCCCAATGAGTCAATGTCATTTTATTAACAGTCTCCTCTGTCCCTTATCTTTCTGGAGGATCATCGATTGGCTCTGAGTATTTGCGGCGAGGCTAGGTATCTTTGAACTAAGAAACGGAAGCAAACTGGAAAATTAATGTTTTCCCGGTTAGATTCGGACGAAGTTCCGTCCCAGTTCGATCAAGTTCGCGTATTTTTGCGGGAACACAGTTGGAAAGTCAAAGTTTCCACCGCGTTTCTTCCTATGTGGCTTCGAACTTGGACGGTGTTTACCTTGCCCGGATGCCACGATTCGCGTTACTCGGCAAGCATAGACCCGCGTTTTCATTTCGATTAACTGGCGAGGATGGTTCTAGTTAAATGGTCGCCACAGCGAAGGGTTGGAAAAATTGTTTCCGAAGAAGCTCGAGGAAGTTCGTGATCGAACCCTCGATCTTGCTACTTTAGAAATTTTTCAGAGCGACGCTTTACGAAAGCTCCTCGGAGAACACACAACTTTACTGTGTACATCGATTATAAACTCGATTAAGAGTTAAGCAAACCTTCTATCAGTCGGGAAAACTTGCTGAAGTATTGGAAGCTTGTAAACTAATTCGAGTGGTGGTACACTGTAAGCCCAGTTAATCCGATATGCGGGTATTTCTTTGGTTCCTACAAAAAGGTAATGATAACCGAACGTTAAACAAGTCTGATAATGACCATTGTCTACCCCCGTTTACAGGTTTTAAAACGCTTCCAAATATTTATCAACAAATTCAAATTGACACCAATCAAAGATTATTTAAATTGAAATTATTTCAATTAACGTTATCCATTAAAATATCATAAATTTCAATTTATTCATTCATGTTTTTACATTGTCTCTTTCAGTTTTACATTCAGCAATGTCTTAAGACTCGTAAACGAAGGTGTACAGTTTTTAGCAAGCCGACACTCTGTCCAAGGGATCATCGCGTCGTTTCTCATTCTGTTCACGGTCGTTCCAGTTTCGGCGCTCTGTACATACATGTATATACGAACTTGTCTCAGGAGAGGTAGGCACTAGGCACGCCCAGGATAATCACTCGAGAAGGATAAAAGGTCCTTTCTAACTACGATACCGGACCCTTCGAGTGTCGAATGCTGGTCTAGGCACAATGAGGCAGCCTAGGTCTGGGAGAGGCTAAATAAGATTATTGGACCTGGTCCTTCGGCAACGGTCAGTGGCTCTTTCGTGTCCTTGCACGATATGCACAATCTAATCCTTATTAAAACGACAAGCGTAGACCTGATTTATCCTATAGTTAATCTTCTTACTCTGTTCTCTTGATTTTCAATGATCATGACAGTATCATTGAACTTTGATTAGAAGAAAGGGTTTCCTGGTTGCAACATGTTAAGTAATGAATTTTCAAATGTTACAACGAGATTATACACTAATTTGTTTACGTCTCGAGTATCTAAAAAATTATGATCAATGTTCCTTTGCGAAAATTTCGAATGTATTTCGATGTGTTGCAATAGCATGCAAATTTTATGTGATGCATCTGGGTAATTATATCTCTAGTGATTTCGCAACACGTATTATGAAACGGGAGGAAAAAGATGAAAATTTCTTTGATATCTACATGCATACTACTGTACTGATAACGCGTACGTTTTTATCATTTTCATAGCGAGTCGCAAATGTGAGCTTTACATAATTGCGCTTACAAATCACTGTGTCACTCCCCTTTAATTCGATTGAACAAATTCGATCCTCAGCATAGATACAATAGAATTTAAATACGAAGTACTGGACTTTCTCTACGCTACAGATAAACATTCCCTGATCGAAAAATTCGAAGACTCAACCGGTAGTAACCAGTTTTATCATCTAACGCCTTCTATCTCTATTCAAACAGATATCAGTATCAGTAGGCAACGCAGTGTTAAAAAAAAGAAGAAGGTTCTTTGTCTTACCAGCTTTGCAAACGTCTACGTCCACGTCGTCGCTGATGCCATGCGGGAATTTGGTGTTCAACAGCTCGTCGACGGTGAATTTGTGCCTGTGCCTCCCGACGGAGTTCTCGTCCTCCCCAGAATCATCGACTGCCCGGCAATCGGCGCCAAACCGGCTCGCCAAACAGGATATCGAAAGTAGCAGCAGCAGTCTCATCTCGATATCGTCGAGATACCGGGTCCAAACGACAGCCTTCCCTCCCTCGCTCTACCTAGGCCATAAAAGACCAGTCCTACTACCGCCAACGCATTTGTCTATCACCCTCTTCTCGGTCTCCACTGACAACACCACTTGGAAACGCGGGAAGAAACCTTTCTCTCTCGAATAACGACGATCACATGTCTCGACGAAGAGTTTCGATGGATCGAACGAACTTACGATTCGTGCAAAAAAATGACGAGAACTACCCTTGAATCAGAAACACAAGCGACGGGCGCGCGAAAATTGGAAGTCGTATCACGAATTTGAATGATGCACGAAACTGATGGAGCGCGTACGACCGCGACGAAAATGTGATCAGTACTGTTCGGCTCGGTGCGGTTCGACTCGAGGAACTTGAGAGTGCGTCATCGTTGGCTTTGATAAGAAGCTGGAAATCAGCGGGAGTGTTGTGCGCGGGTCAAAGTTCGTGTCACAGATTAGTTCGGGACGGATTGCCGGCGGCGGCGGCGGCGGTCGTCCTTGCGTGGAGAACGTGGAGAACAGACTGATCGTCCCTCGCGGCCGACACGACGCGTCGTTCGAAAGCGCGCGCTCGTACTGGCATTAAGTCGAGAGAGGGATAAAGGAGGAGGGGGATGTGTATGTATGTATATCTAGAGGGGGATGCCTGGAACAAGCAGTCTCTCCTCCCTAACAAACCTGCACGGCACGAGGGTGGCCGAGACACTGACCGAGCTGTCCGAGCTTCTGTCGCTCGGCCACCGCCGAACCCTAAACGATCCTCGTCCTCCGAAAAACGCCTCTCGTTTCCCTAGTACACCCCCATTCCAAACCCTTACAGCACCTCCGAATACTTTTTCAAGATATCTAGCAAACATCGAAATTGAACACAATCTCAATGTAATTTCATTACAAATAAATTATAGACACCTTTTGTATACATTTTATAATGATATATCAAATAAAATTTTATATTTACAATATATGTGCATAGTTTTTAATGCAACGTCCATGAGCTGATCGATTTTTCTCATTTTCGTGAACAGTAGATGACACAGAACCATAGGATTACTTCATACAAGCGTGTTCCCTGGGGATCATGCGTTGGATTAAAAAATGAACGGTTCCTATTGATAATAATGTGCGTGACACTGCTTAAAACAAACGATCGGTTTCGGCATATTGATAAATATTCCAAAAGTGGCGGGTCTCGTCCACGGGAACACGTGTTCCGTATCCCACGCAACGACCTGTATCGGTCAAGTATCGGATTACTGTCATGGGATCACCCTTTAGGAACCCTGCCTGTCTATCCGAGGGTAAGTGCATGTCGACGCTGCACAGAAACCCTCCACGAGAATAATCTCTGAAGGTACTGGGGGAAAAACTGAATTCTCTTTTAACATTACGCACGAACGATCCGTATTTAGGGGCAAACGAATCGCCAGCACGCTCTGACGCTCTGTGCACCTTGATAATTTCAATTTTAAATCTGCGAGCTAAAACACAAGCCAGTAGGCCTACGCGCTTAATCGAAATCATTGCGGGGGAGGATATTAAAACTAATAAATAAGATGTTCACATCTGCGGAGGAGTTACCGCGTTATCTCGCAATGTAATAATCAAGGAAACTTTTGCGAGATGTTAAAAAGATTTTAGAGCAGCTCTTAGACAACGAACTTTGCTACAATTAAGGTGAAATATTTCAAAGCTTCTTGGCCTGTTTCCCTCGCGGTTACATTAGGTTTCCACCCATTCGCGGTGCAATTAAACCAGGATCTTTTAAGTACATTCATTTCTGCCGAACGTTCCGGGTTTAAAACAAAACGACGACGAGTGCCGGTGTTTCCGAAAATTTCATGCCGGGGAAGCGAATCGGGCTTGGCGGAAACTTTTCCGCCAGCCGTCTTCGTTTCGCTTCGTTCAGTTTCTAATTTTCGTGCTCGTTGCAAAATTCGAAGAAGTTGCCCCACCCGGTCGCGGCCCCCGCGCCACGGCTTCGACGGTGAAATAATTAACGTGGAAAGTTTCCACGCGATTGAAAGATCCCGCGTTACGATAGAGGGGTGCTGGTGTAAAGTGGATCGTCGCCAGCGAGCGACATTAATTAAAATCACAGAGTTTAAGCCCACTCACCCTCGCCTCTCCCTTCATCCCCCCCCCGGTTCTCTTCTATCGGCTGCTGGTTCCAATGGCGAGCATCATTTAAGCATTCTTGACGCGTGGACGGAATGGTTGAATCGATCTGCGAATTTTTCCGACACTCAGGAGAGTGTACGAGAATCGTCGCGAGTAGATAGGTACGCGTCCTCGGTGTAATCCGTGCAGTAAATTAGCCATAAGCGCATCCGGTCGATTGGTTCTTAGCTCGAAGTTGCCTCGCGTAATGGGTGTTTGGTGATAGTTCGGCTACGGAATGGGTAACGCTGATAATTGAATTGTTAATTGAGGAAATTTCGTTATTCCTTCTACACTTTTGAAAATATATTGAATTCTGCTGGCAGCAGGTTCTAGGCAGAATTCGAGTTAATTAAAGCGAATCGCCGTTATGCCAATTAAAGCGAATGGCAGTCTCATAGGAAATTCTTAATAAGGATTTTCTATAGAATTGTTTGTTCGATTTATTACTAATGTTTATGGAAAGTTAATTGGAGTATAAATATAATTAACAAAATTTAATTAAAATACTGTGCAGGTCAATTAATCAAAGAGGAAATTGGGTTCCATTGTTATAGAAAATTAATCAAAAATAGATCTACGTTCTTGAGTATCGCGTCAAATTTGGGTCGCAAAAACTCATCGGTGAAGGATTGCGGATAAATTGTACTGGTGTGATTTTAAGGATGTATTGGCTATACAGTCA
>NW_017132445.1:61963-90069 GCF_001652005.2 Ceratina calcarata | reverse complement strand
CTTCTATACTTTTAAGCACATAGCTATTTATTATTAACATTGTTCTTCCGACGTCTGATTTCTTTTTAATTATAGGAAATGCGTTTTTCTAAGGTACATAAACTTTTGGGATTGACTAAACTTTTGATATAGCCAATACATCCTTAAATCATTCACGTGCCAAGGTCTTATCGACAAAAAAAAGGAAAACGGCAGAAAATGCAGAAATTGAGAAAGGAAAGGGGCGCGTCGACTTGGACGCGAGGGAGAAAGAGAACCTTCTTGGAGAACGAAAAAGCAGCGCGTGTGCTCGTTTAAACGAGCTGCCAACGAGTAATTAATCATCGTTAACATGCACTCTTTACCGCGCGCATAATGAAGCCGATTAGATGTGCGTCGAAGCTTGCGTTCCTCCAGACTGCGTCTCTCGTTAGACGGACTGGTTTCGCCGATACCACGGAAGGAGAAATATCCACCGGGGGTTTCGAACGGGGCTAAACATCATTTGCGTACTCTAACGATATCGGCGTTCGAGATAAATTTAATATTCCGAACGCGATGTCTGTCTGCTCGACAGTGTTCTTCAATTTCTATCAAGAAGGAATTTCAGAATCGTAGACCCATTTAAATGCAATCTAAAAAACTGAAGAAAATAGGAAAATACGCTTTGTTTTTGTTTAGCAATTTGAGTATCGATTATTTAAAATCATCTTCTCAGAATCTGGTTGCGATTGCATTAACTTTGAAAGATATTCGAATGGGAATCGAGGTTGAAGAACACTGTGTGACAAGGGGAGCACATTATCTTACCAACGATGCGGAAGTATGCCGGTAGCTTCTTGAGCTTACGAGAGGATATTCAGATCGATCATACTGGTTGAATATTTTCTGGTAATGGAACATGGATGTCGCGTAACGATGTACTTAGGTCGGAATGTATATCGCAAATGGCTGTTTCTCCTATAGAAAAAGAACCTTTTGCGATCTTCAACGATCACAAGTATCAGTTGATTAGATTTTAATATATTCAATCATTAGTACAATGCCCATTCAATGATACTTTTTGTAGTATTATAAGTGACGCTGATTTCTGAAAAGGAAGAAGAACAAGAGACCTTCTTCTACATATTTGATTTCGTGGAAATACTGCGTTTCGCATGTAAAAAGGAAGGAAATCGTGCATGTAACGCACGCTACCCTATTCATTAACGAACTCATTAATGTAGTAGTCGTGCTACAGTGGCATCTAAGAGTTCTCTGTGTAGAGATACATGGATTCCATCTGTATTTCTCATTGGCTCTTTCTTGCTCTATTTCATATAAATTTTGTAGATTTGCAATTTTTTAAAAAAATCGTAAGAGAACTAATTTTCACGAATTGTAGTTTAAGAGAAATATATTACTACAACTTAAATTGCTTGTAAACGCGAAATAATGAGTACAAAGAATGTTGTGCTGCGAATTATCAATTAAAAAACATCATTTATTTTCATTTTAGCTAACATTGATTACTTCTTTTTTGAATTCTGTGTAAAATGTTCTGAAATACCGATCGTGTAAAAAATTCCAGGCTGCAGTGTGCCCTCTGAAATTCAGAGTGACGAGTTTAGGAAACACATATTGTACGCAACATTGATAAAATCTGCAAATAATTCTCTTTTGTTACAGACCATATTTCAAAAATTTCGTAAAATTTTATCAAAATTTTTCGTTCGTTTTTATCATTTATCGTCGAAAATAAATGACTGCGTTTTATTCAATTGTTCTGTTTAATAATCAACCAGTAACAAAACCTCGATCAACAAATAGAATGTTTTCAGGCGATTACTGTTTCCCTCATCCTTATTTTAATTGTTCCAATTAATAATTTCGAAACGTTCTATGAGGAAATGTTTGTGACATAACCTAATCTTATACAAATTATTTGCGCATCTAACCTATTTAACGTTAGGTACTATCCACGTGTACCACAATGTGGCGCTGCGGTGCACTCTATTATTTAACATATTTATTAGCTATCCAGAACTATGTCGAATGAAATAATTAAAATGCAGCCCAAAAATTAACGGTTCTACCCAAACGGACACTTTTAATCGCAAAGACACGGCTGTATCGTTCGAAAAAACTATCTGAAACGGTGATAAAATTGGACTAGGAATGGCGCCAAGGTGTCGCCATTTTCATGAAACTTTACCAACACGGTAAATCGAGACGGCTGTGTGGAGGAACAATTCCACGAAGGGAGTGTGTGGGCCGGAAAACAGCCGGAAAAATTGCCAAAAAGCAAGAATAATGTGCTGGTCGTAAGTATATCTTTCCTCAATGCTATTTTCGATCGATTTGAATCGGTTTTGGGTAGAAAACACGGGGCCTATGGCATGGGACTTCCGTTCAATGAACAGGAACAGGAAGTTCCTCGCAATCTGAGGCAAAATAAAAACATCCTGTACCGAAGAATATTTTGAAAAATGCCACGCCACGCTTTCGTGCAAGTAGACAAAAGTAAATAAATTCCGTTTATTTCATCGAATTGATTTACAAATTTTTATTTTGCGACCTACTTTCGATTCCGGTGCCTCAAGGTCGAACGACAGTGATGAATAACCGAGAGTGAAAAATGGAATGCTCCCAGCCAGACCCTTTTATTTTTAAACAATTCCAAATCATGTCAATTGTTATGGATCGTTTGATTCCAGTGTGTGTCAAAAAGACGGGGACTGAGTTGATACAAAGATGCAAGCAGAAAGTATATGCGCCAATGATATTGAGGGTCTGGACTCAGACACTCTTATTCCTGTACGTACATTTCATAAAATATCTTTTATATCGTTAGCGTTTAGGCGCAATTGTTTGATCTACAAATACTCCATAGGTTGAAATTCTTTCCTGTGATGTGTCACATCGTGCACGATCCCAAGATGCCTTATCGATAGTGGAATTAGGAAAACAATTACTTTTTAGTGCTAAGTATGGAGATACGGATACTGTCCGTGATCTAATGTGCAGAGGTGCACCGTTTACTACAGATTGGGTATATATTTTCATACTCAAACTTACAATCTGCCGTATAACGCTTGTATATCATAATGATTATAATAATGTTGTTATTTGATAGTTGGGGACAAGTGCACTACATTTTGCTGCACAAAATAATCATATGGAAACTGCAGAGGTTTTACTTAGAGCAGGAATTTCGAGAGATGCAAGAACGAAAGTGGATAGAACACCTTTACACATGGCTGCATACGAGGGCCATGATCAAATGGCACAAATACTTCTTAATTATGGTGCAGATGTCGATAGTAGAGACATGGTAATTAAATATAATGAAGCACATTTAACATATTTAATTAGATAATATTTGCTTACAAGCACAGTTGTTACAAAGAACCTGTTTACAGCTGAAAATGACTCCTTTGCATTGGGCAGTGGAAAGGGAGCACGTGGAAGTGATGCACGTTTTATTAGAACATGGAGCAGACGCGAATGCAACTAGTAAATTTGATAAGACACCAATTAGTCTTGCATTGGAACATGACAGATTAGACTTGGTAGACATACTGCAGCAAGAAAGAGAAATCGTAGGTATCAGGGCGCATCAGCAAACTCAAGCAAACACAGCAGAACTTGAAGTAGCAACACATAATTTAATACAATTAGATTCTGGAAGGGAGGAGCATAAGTTTGAACTTTCCCAGCAAGAATCACAACCGAGAAGAAAACTTGCACAAGGTACTATGAATTTCTTGATTGAAATCTTTAAACGACGTTCAAAGATTATTTAATATTTAATTATGTACATTTACGTAGTGCAAATGGGAAAGAAGCCACGAATGATTTTCCAACAAATTCATGTTGGAGCAAACACTGATGTTGATCAAGAAAAAGAGATTGAAAGCATAGAAGAAATAACTAATATGAATAATATCAGTAAAAAGCGTAAAGATGTTGGTTCTATTGGAGGAGTGAACAAACAATTTAGGTTACTCGAAGCACATGGAATTACGATGATACCCGTAGATAACGATTCATCGATTGTTGAGAATGCTATGGAAAGTGGAAGAACAGTCGTTTTAACTGGTATAAAATACTACGATCTGACAACGTATTCTTCTTCCATACTATATTTACTTGTATCGAAATCGAGAAATAATTTTTACAGAGGCTGGTAAGCTTGCTCTGAACTTAACAAGAAATTCTTCGATAGGAATGAAACGGCTACACGTAACGGGGAAAAAGGGGTCTCCTCGGAAAGTTATAGCTATTAGAGCAGATCAGATTTTAAGTCATAACACACCTACTCTCACATCCAGAGGTCCAAACATATTAAAAAGATCTTCTATGGATAACAAGGCTGGAAAACTATTCATATCTTCTATTTCTAACACTACGCCCGTATCAACACTTACGCAGTCCAAAAATGTAATATCTTCATCGGAGGTAAGACACCAAACAATATAAAGCAAAGTACTAAAACTATTATATACGCATTGTTTTAAAAGCATTCGTATTTGATTACTTTGACAGAGTAAGGCCATCAGTTCGCCCACAAAAATGACAGAACCAATAATTTTACAATTAGACGATGACATCGAAGAAATTGCCGAAGATGATACGACAGATAATAACGAACCAGTAATGGACATCGCGGTGTTGAATAGACAATTGGCGGAGGCACGGAGACAAGCAGCTGAATATCGTAAGCGACTTCAAAAGAAAGAAGAAGAAGCTGAGATATATAAGCAACAATTGAAAAATATTACGGCTCAAAGAGCAACCAAGTGATTTTTTATGAGTATACATTTCTACGCGTTGAGCTTCATTTTTTGAATAGCCCTGCTTTTTCTACAAAAAGAACTTCCTACATATACAATTTTCAGATTTATAAAAAGCTCTCGATTGAAAATTGTATATTCTCATATTTTAATACACATTCTGTGAACGTCTCATCAATGAACATTGTAGAAATAATTATGCAAGCTTTTCATTACTAACTGCTTACATTTTGTAAAGAGTATTTGCCGAATCTGTGAGATTTTGCAACTGTATTTTATTAATATTCTTGATTTATATTGAAAAAGAAATCCAAGTTTTCGTTTTACAGGGCATAATCCTCGATTATTTAATAGATGTATGCCTCTCGGAAGCTGCGTATTATATGTATATGATTGAGTCTGATTTATACACTAAACAAGTATATTTTAAAAAATAAATGTAGACACTACGGACATCAATTTGCTTTCCACATAATGTTTCGCAATGAATAATAATGTTTTATAGTATTGCTATTATGAAAACAACCTCCTGCATTTTGAAGATTGAACATTTATCCGTAAGCATATTTATTGTTTTAACTACTTCTGTTATAAACCACTCTTAATAAGCAGTATTCTGTTCACTTTTTGGAAATCGCAAAAAATCTTCACATTCTAATACAGATTGTTAGATAATAAAAGATACAATATAAAAATGAAGTAATTATATAAAAAGACAAGTGTTTTTAAATTGTATATATGATCTATTTTGTATATAGCGATTTTTTACTGTAAGATTGCGCAATGAAAAAGGCAATTATGCATCATCGTTAAATACTTAGGATTACACAAAAAATAGTAGAGCGTAGGAAATTTCTATAAAATTTAATGAACGGGACGTAAAATAATAATGGCTATTTCCTAACCATTTATATTTTCTAGAAAATATAGTTAATAAAAGAGAAGAGTTTATCAGTGTACATTGCTTGCGAATAAAATGTTGTAAGAAGAATACAATGATCTGCAGTTGTAAAATATATTCATTTTTTCCATTAGATTGTTGAAAATATTTTTTATGGAAACTTTATCTACAATACAAAATGTGGAAAGCAAATACTTCTAATTAGTCCTAGTGGCATTAAATATAGGTTTACGAATTATTTCGATAACTACTAACTGTTGTCAGTTTGTACATTTTCGTAAAAAGATTTCATTCCAGACACATTCTTTTAACGTGCTACACGATCTAATTAAGAAAATAATAATCCATATTATTGATCGATCACTATGGTGCTACGTATTCAAAAGAAATCCTGAATAATTCAGGACTTTCACAAGAATAATGTACAGCAAACAAAAGGAAAGTAGTCCGTTCAGGTACAAGCGATAGATTGTATTAAGTACATAAAAGATTATTGAATATCATATCCCAGAAATCATATTCAACGCTAAAAATCCTTTATAGTAATATACGTTGTAAATACAGACGTTTATACATACATACGATAATAGAAGTTGTTGATACCAAGTTGCGAATTTTCATTCGGAAATAAACATTTTATATTTCTCGATCTGTTTCACTTGTATTGTTGCACTATTCTAAGTAGACCGT
The DNA here is from genome assembly GCF_001652005.2 of Ceratina calcarata. Classification (NCBI taxonomy): domain Eukaryota; kingdom Metazoa; phylum Arthropoda; class Insecta; order Hymenoptera; family Apidae; genus Ceratina; species Ceratina calcarata. The sequence goes on along the minus strand of NW_017132445.1, from coordinate 83,724 downwards.
ACAAAAGTTGAATTTAATTATAAACATAAGACAAACTGCACGCGTACAATATACATTGACTGCATTTTCAATGTATTTATAGAGCTTATACAAATGTGATTGAAATATTTAAGGGATAGGATATATGAGATAAATACGGATAATTCGTAATAATTAAAATGTTACTGAAATTTTTTGAAAGAAGAATAGAATCAATAAGATCTCGTGACAATTTCGAACATGATTAACCACGCGTGCGTAATAGAAATGATATGAGTATGAAAAAGCTCTCAAAACATTGGCAACAGTTCGTTACTGTCAATTCGATAGTATCGAATCTTTTATGATGCACCTCCTTTTATACTCGCGCTTTGCCTCTTTCAGAAATAGCTCCACAGAAGTATGAAAGAAGAAGCATCGCAAGATCTTGAGAACAATTCAGTGGCTGGATGCTGTGGATATTTGTAATTTATACTTATCGTGTTCCCACTCCCTACCGCTTCATAAGTTCGATCAAAATTTCAATAATGCTTTCATTGAATTAATGTACTTATTCATAAAATAAGCAATAATTATACTAAAAATAACAAATAATTAAGTTATAGTATGTGCTAGCATTGGAGCTAGCATTTAATCAACTACCCTTAACGTCAGACTCGCCATATTCACTTCAAAGCCACCACGATCGTTCGTCACATACAACAATTAAGTCTATCAAATGGTCTACCATCATTTCTCATTTTGTTAACTACGGCTCTGAGGATTTTTCATTTACTATCTTTAAATAGATTAGATAAGCTCTCAGGTTTTACTTAGCAATTATGGACTTACTAACATATATGCACCCAACTGTAAACATACAAATACAAATAATGTAGCATCAGTAAGTCATTAACAAATGTAAGGGACTGTCTGTACCAGAGATGACTAACAATTAATGTTGGCTGTATTTTTGACAATACTTTTTCGTTTAGATGGCGCTTGATCACGATGTCATATGCTATCATCTGTAGGGAAGATGTTAAAAACTTTGCTTATCGATCTGTTCGATGGATTTCCGTTTCATTTTCCGCAGAAGGGGTAGGAAAGTATTGCACGGAATATTACTGAATCATGAACCGAGGGCACGACATAGCAATTGGCCAGTACGACCGAGGGGAAATTTTATCTATTTTCTTTCTAATGGCAATGGTGTCGACAAGGAGTCTTGTCTCTACGCTGCATATAGGTATACGTTCGCTCATGTTTCTGGCTCTTGCGATCGATCGCAACAGTCGCACAATCTCGGCCTGCTGTGAAACGTCGGCGTGTTTACCGTGTTTGATGTATAGCGCCGCGGAGAGGAAGGCCGACGTATAAAGCCTCGTCGATAAACAGTGCGAAAATCGGGACGAACCAGAGTATATACTGTGTTTATCGTATCATATATAATATGATAACTCGTTGAATCCGCGAGTGTCAAATCGTACGCGGGTACAGCGAAGATACACAACAATTCATGTTCATTGTCCACGCTTGGTCCTGATCGATCGAATCATTCCTCCCGCTGGTTCGAAATTGTACGAAACTACGCAGAACTACGTCATTGAGCGACAGCGTCGTTCGGAGAACCTTGAAACGTGCGCTTGACGGTTCTATCGTAAACTTTTCGCGCTCTTTCGATGTGATCGAAATTTAAAGGTACTTCGAGCGAGCTAAACGCACGGACTGTTCATCCGTGATAATCGGAAGGTGATTTGATGCGTCATGATGCGATAGAAAGAGAAGTGTAGTGCACTGTAAGATGTATAAAGTTTAGTTGGAGGATAGTTTCGCAGAGGCGGCTTAAAGGCTGCGGGTACATATTCGGTTGTGGTTCTAACCACAGGTTGAGAACCCTTAAAATGTTTCGTAGCCCGAACCCGAAGGCGATGTCCAGTGCGCCGCGCTGCAACGAATGGGGCTGTTTTCACTTTGGTGGTTGTTGTTTCTACGCTGCCGATGTATCCTGTGATTCGACGGTAACGATCCTCGGTGATAAAACGGCGACGTGCGAGTAACGTGTCCGGGAAAGGCGATATCCTGCGATTACGTGCATCGTTATTATTGCGCTCGAAGGTGCGCGCGCGCGCGCGCGCGTGCACACACTACATCTTGTATGTACACACGCTCGAGAGGCGCAACGATCTTCGCCTATGTGTACGTGTGTTTGTGGCGGAGCACCGTGATATGTGGAAAAGTGTGAAGTGAACGAAGAGAGAGAAGAAAGACGCGCGCGAGAAAGTATAATTCGTTCTCCTCGTCCGATGTCCGAACAATAAGAGAACAGAGTGGAAGTTTAAGACAACAACGCGCGTACGCGTGTGTTTTTCCCCACTCTGCTTTTCTTCACTCTATCTTTTTTCCATTTGTTCCTCTCGCGGACGCGTGTGTGTATACGACCGTTGTGGTTTCGACGCGAGTGTGTGTGGCAGGTAGAGGAACATCAAGGTAGCGAGAGGCAACGAAGCGGGAAGCGGCGTCGAACAATTTTTAAACGTCGGTCCACGAACATTCTGCTGGCCACGTTTAATCATTCTTTTTTGTATGGACAAGTTGTGACACGACGGTGACGCGATCGAAAGCAATTCCACTGAAAATGCGATACGAGTTGTTAGGTCGTCTAGCGTAGTATATCGCCTAGCGGCGACGGGCCCAGAGAGAAGCGGCGGAAAAATGGCGGCCGATAACGAAGCCTCTTGCACGAGTGACCCAAATTTCGCGGTGATTTGCTCGTTTCTCGAGTGCTTCGGCAAGTCTTGCGGCATCATCTATCCGGATATTTCACGGCTGCAAGAGATGCTCGAGAACACGCAAGAGGGTGAGTAAACTTAACGTGCATACGTGTGTGCAGGAAAGAGAGAGAAAATGATTGACCCGCCCCCGCGAGGCCAAAAGACTCGCGTGCGCTATTACTTTTGTTTCGGATTTTCAATGCGTTCCTGTTTGCAAATTTACCTTTGTTTAACATTCATAACAACGGTTTAAACGCTTTGTGATTGGCTTTGCTATTTAACGAACGTGATACATGATTTCCGATTGTTTTCATCCCCTTTTTTCAACTGGAGTTCAACACATCATCCTCACAGATCTTTGTTCTCTGTTCGTTTTCTCTGTTAGGCAACAATTAACAATAATAATAACTATCAAATGGTCGTAATGATTGACGAGCGTTTATATCTAAATTCATTGTTACAGTTAAATAATAATCGTATTATTGACAGCTTAGTTCGATTTGCTATCCACTGTTGTTATTTTCTCCCGTGCTGCCACCTCCCTTGTTGTCAACGTCGGTTACACGTGATTACTAGTTATGAATCGCGCGTTCAATTAAAGATTTGAAAACATTTTTTGTTTTACTAAATTCAATGTCTTATGAAAGATACATTTATATGAATGATTATTATTAACCCTTCATTCTTTATGTAATATGTGAACAAGAATCGCGTACTATCGAACAGACGTACTCTGTGAATCATAATGTATTTTCAATTGTAGCTCTTTTTTTTTATAATGGTTCGCTAAATTTCTTGTATTTACTATAATTGTGTAGTATTGTCTTGCATACTTGTAATTGCGATTCATCTTTTTTTTCTATAGTATCACAACAATTGATTGATCTTCACATCAAATTATTACGAAAAACGCGTAAAACAGTGTCACCAGAAAAATGGGAACGAGCATTGGTTAAGTTCTGCCATACATATTCCAATCAGGATGGATGGGAACTTGAACGTTTTGGTTACAAGAAAGCCCGTATTGCTGTTAAGCTCCGATTACTTAAAGTATGAACACAATTTCTAACAAAATGATATAATTATTGCTTGTTAAAGATGAGAGTCTATGTACGAGTATTGTATTCCAGGTTCTCCTAGAAACACAATTTGATTTGAATCAAAAGTTTAAGAATGAAGTAAATAAACTCGCAGCCAATGAGCTACGAGTGGAACCATTAGGAAGAGACAAAACTGGTTTAGCTTATTGGTGTCAGCTTGATGAGGAGTGCAATATAAGGGTGTACAGAGAAGATTTAGATGAGGAGAATTGGGAGCTCGTAGCTAAGTAAGTGTCTTCTACAAATTTTTAACTTCAGATATACGCATTCCACTAGAGGTCTTTAATCGTTATTGTATTATCAGGGATAGGGAAGGTGTAGTTAATCTTATAAATACCTTGTCGAATGGCGAAGTTGGGGATATTCCAATCAATGAGGATAGCAACAGTTTAGAGATCTCTGAAAAACCTATTATTGACACTGGACAAGTAACAACATCGCCGAGTTTGGAAGATGAAGTTGTGCAGGAGAACGGTATTCATGCTGATGAATCTGAGAAAGAATTAGACAAGAGCGGAGATGAAGATTTTGACGACGAACAAGATGATAATGACGATAACGAGGAAGATATGGAAGGTGAAGATGAGATCACGAACGATGAAAGTTCGAAACAAAACACTGAAGAAGATGATTCTCAACAAACAATACAGAACGAAGTAATGACACCAACTTCCATCGAGACGAACCCCTTAGAATCGGCAAGTCCACCCAAAACATTGAACGGTAAAGTTGATTCAGAAAAAGAAACTGTTTCATCTCACGAGAGAGAACTAAATGCTGTTCAGCAAACTGCAATTACTGCTGCTGCGTCTAATGACGTGAAGACGACTGTTGAATCGCATAAAACAGAAGAGCACACACCAGTGAGTAATTTGAAAATTGATTCTGAAGAATCAGTGCCTCTTAAATCAATCGGAACATCTGTTATCACATCACCTCTTAAATTAACGAACGAAATCAAGCACGTATACGAAGAAAAAGTAGTCACTGGAGTAGCTCCGGTTGCAACCGTATTAAATGTAACGAAGAAACACGAGGAGTCGATAGATGAAATTATGAAACCGCTGGATAAATTATCTACTAAAAGTAATTTTCCTTTTGCGTCTATGGATTTACCGACAAGTCATAGTAAACTGTCTGTCAAGCCGATTGACCAATTGGCTGCGAATCTTGTGAGGATGCAAGCTGAAAAACTTGAAAAACCAAGCGGAACGAAATCGTTGGAAAAGATCGCAGAGAATCTAGCAAGAGCGGGAAGTCTCGTTGGAAGCGTGATGAACGGGGACGATGACAGAATACCGCAGGATTTCTGTGCGAGAAGTCAAATAGAAAAAACGAATTCGCTGAGGGAGCACAGGGGTATGGATTTGTCGACATCGCCCAGAGGATGGGAAAGCGCAAGCGAACAGAGCAGGCCAGTGGATTTCTCTGGAATTGATTTATCTAGTCGGAAATTTAATAAAACTATGGATCTTCCATCGACCGGGTACAGAGCACAAGAATTTCAACACAGGGAAATGGATCTCAGTACGAAGAAATTGAATAAACCAGACGTTACGAATTTACCGTACGACGCACGGGCTGTGATGATGCGTAATCATGCGATGGTTGCAGACTTAAGTAAAAGACAAATGTCGTTCCCTAGCTACGACATGCCCTCTACCCCGTATCATAACGCTGCTAGAATACCTAGCAAGGAAGATCACAGATTACCAAATTATACTATACTCCCGGACCCGAGTAAGATCACGGCTTTAAGAATGAATCAGCAACCGGTGAAGCGTCCATTGGAAGGGGACGACATACAACAAGACATGCTGAAGAGATTAAGAGCGGATGTAATACCGATCAGAGGATCGGTAAGAGGAATAAGTAATTGGAGGAACGAAGTCAGCGAAGCTATCGAGGAACCGATGATGATGATTCAAGGTGAAGGATCCGGTAGTGATTGCGACGCGGTTAATCCTGGACTTGGGGAGCCGGTTGAGGAACCTACCATTTTTTTTTACGGCGAGGGATCTGGAGAAGAATGTGAAACGGGTAATCCTGGCGAGAACACATCGACCGATGTGACCGACAATAAGGAAAGCACCGAATCGAAAAACGAAGCTGATTCTGCTACTTCATCTTTGTCGTCGAATAAGACCGTGAACGAGGATAGCCTCATGAACGAAGTTTCCGCTGGTTCGTTGATGACTACGAAAAATGCCATCAAACTGAATAGAAATTTTCCACAATCCAGTGTTCGAAGTAATCGTCAGAGTGTAGGTTCCATGCAGGAGAAACCTAAGTTCAAACCGACGTTGGGAATTCAAATAATACCAAAAAATTCCAGTAGTCCTGTGAAGAGGATATCGAGATGGGACGTTGGGAAACCGGAAGAGAAACCAGAATGTGACAGTAGCATCATATCAAATGAAGAAGACATATCACAGAAGCAGAGTAAAACCGAGGATAAGGAATCGTCTAGTGAGAATCAAGATGTTCAAATAGATGCAAGTTCTGTAAGTAGTAAAGGTTCTAATTCGGAGGAGAGGATCGTAGAAACGGGAAACACGGGAGAGACTGTGGAAGAAAAACAAAAGGAAAGTCCATCTGTGCAATGTGATTCGTCGATATTCTTGTGTCAAGCAGACACATCCGAGACGCTTGATTTTTGTACAGAAAATACATCCACAACGGTATCGACGAACGATAAAGAGAATGTTTGCGACTCCGATAGTGTAGACTCGCACGAAACGAATACTTCCGGGAAGACGGATAACGAATGCAAAGCGGCGTCTTCATCTCCGCCAAGATTTTTTTTTGGGCCTAATTGTATATCATACACTTCCAAAGCAGATATATTTGAATCCCAGTCCGATCATACAGTTTCAACCACTATAGAGTCAACGTCAGACACGCTGCAGTACGAATGCGTTTCTTCCTCTAAACCAACGGAAGATGTGAGTACTTCCTACAAATCGGATGACTTTGGTGTATCTCAAATGAATAATAATTCGTTGAAAGTCAGCTCGTACGCACCTGAGACAAATGCTCCTCTTCGCGAGGGGGACATCAAGAACAAAGGCGGAAATGAACAAACGGTTTCATCGGAATATCCAGTAGAAGAAGAACATTGTGCAGTGCCAAAAACGGAAATGGATGTATCCGATTCCGAATCGAAAGAAGAAAATACGAAATCGTGCGCTGCAGATGTACACGATTCTATTTCTAGCAGCGAAATCACCATGAACGAATATAAAATATCTGAAGAAACAGAGATGTTAGACGTGACTTCGCAGCCTCACAGTACGAACGATTTGAGTAAAGAGGATATTGATATGAAAAACGATGAAAATGTGACACCATCCACAATAGAATTCACCCCAGCTAGTGAATCTGTGCAGGAAGAAAACAGCAGTATGCTGGAGGAGCAGAGCGAGCAGTTAGATGTAGAAAATGATGCCACCAAAAGGCTAGAGGCATCGGCTCCTTGCTCGGAGGATGAAGCTGATTGTAAATCAGTAATCAAGGAAACCGAACTAGAAACAGATTCGATACCTGTTAAAGATTCGTGTTCATCGTCTGTCGCACATAATTCTGAATCAGATAGGAAGATAGAAATTCCTACTTACGAGGAAGTGGATAGTTCGGCAGGGAAAGAGATGGGGCATAATTCATCCGCTGAAAGTTCTAAACAGAATGACAAAAATGATAACATCGCAGAGTTTCATAATCAGGAGGTGCAAGCGACGAATCCTGATAACGAAAACTCGAGGACATTAATTGATTCTGGGGAGCATTCGATGCATGATGATGCGGATAATAAAAACAATGAAATTTCAGAAGATTCTGAGGAAACGAAGAATAAAACACTCGTTGATTCATTTATCAAAAGCTCTGTGCCTGATGTTAATACTGAATTAGATTTCGCAGACAATTCTACTGTTACTAGTTCGGAATCAGTCGAACGATGTAGCAAAGATTCGCTAGTTCCTACGATAAGTAGCTCGGACGATGGTTGCACTGATGGCACTTCGGTAGTGACCGAAGATGTCAAAATGGAACCAGATTCCGAGGAGTCATCCTTCAAATATGAATGTCCTATTTACAGTGTAGTACCAGAGACAGTACCTGACGAAAATAATATTAAACCATCCAAATCTGACGCAGTCGAAGCTAAAGAAGAAACGAGTATATCTAATATAGTTGAAACTGTACCATTAGATAACCGAAGTTCCTCTGTTGATCAAAATTTCAATACGAATATGATTATTGATGATAAATTATCGAAATCCGATGAACCTCTTAAATTAGACGAAGAAAATGTGTGTTCTAATGAAAATTTACCTCCTGGCGAGGATACATGTGTTATTTCATCTGATGACACGAATAAACTTGGTGCTGTTCTCAAAGAAGAGAAAACCGAGGACACAAATTTAGACATTCAGCAAAATCTTGGAACGGAGCCTGTAATTACGGAAAGTGATGAAAAAATTGAAGATGAAGATGATAGTATGGATCAGTGTGAAGATATCACGAAACATGAAGAAAATGCTGAGAAGACTCACGAGCAAAATTCTACAAGTAACGTAACAGAAACGGTATGCAGTAGTGTCGAAAATAAAATACAAGAAGAAGATTTGGCTGAGAAATTAGAAATGGATGAACCAAAGTCGGATCAAATCGAGACAAATTCTGTAAATCAACAGGAATCAGACGAGCTCAACCAGTCGTTAGTTGCAAATTATGAGAGTAACGACTCCAACGGTAGCGATGATATCTTTGAGATTTCGCAAACAGGGTCGATCGAAAGTAAAAATAATTTGTATACAAATTCGGAAGAAACGGCGGTTAGCAATCAGCAACATGAAAAAGAGAGTAATGAAAATTTAATTGTGAGGGACGAAGCACTAACCAGTGATTTACGGAGTGTAGTCAGCGACAAACAGGAGTTAACACCAAAAGACAATGTTGGAGAACTTTCAAGCGAAGAAGCCGAATTTAAAGAAGAGGAAATGATCAGTGAAGAATTCGTAGATGAGGATAATAAGATTGAAACTAGTGAACGTAATTTGGATGAAAAATCAATTGTACATCAAGACAAGAATTTGAATAGCATCGCGGAAAGTCTTTCTGTAGGAAATACGAAAACGGACATGCCACAAATTTGTTCTAAAATTGAACCAACAAATAAGGAAAGTGTGAACTCGATATTAATCAAAACGAATAATTTAATGAACGAGATAAGCGAGGAGGAGGATAACGATTTGATAAAATCTGCAGAGACATTGAAGAATGCAGCTTTTGAACGTGAAGACAATTCTCAAGTTATAGTTTCTATCAATGCGATTGAAAATGATAAAGGAACGAAAGAGGGCATTGAATTTAACGATATTAAGAACGAAGCAACGTGTGAGAATTTAAAGGAACAGTCTTTAAAACCATTGGAAGATAAATTAATTACGAGATTAGACAATGATATTAAATCTATTAAGAATGAAGAAAGAGGATGCGCTATGGACGAATACCCTTTTATGGAACAATGCAACAAGTTGAAGGAAATCACAGAATTCGATGGTAAGGGGAATAAGTTTGATAAGCATTTACAGGATGATGTAAATAATGATTTTTCGCGATGTAATACAACAATCATGCACTCTACGCAAAATATTTTGGCACTTGACAAATTTGACAATATGTCCTCAGGTATAGATAAATCAGAACTGTATAAAAATAATATTTCGAACGTGCCGGCTGATTTCAAGCCTATGGATAATTCACAATTTTTAAACTTTATACCTGAAAAATCGGAAAACTTGCATATTATGGATAATCATGAAACTCTTCACGTTATCAGTAAGGGTATAAAAACACTAACTGAGAATACTATTCCCAATTTGACAGATAGTTCAGCGATTTTTAATACACAAGAAACGTCAGAATCAAGAAATCAAGTGATACACGATTTTAAGAAAGAAGCTAGTAAAAGATTAAGCGATATATGCGATATTCAAGATGTTCCTCCTTTAAAGTTGAAACCTCCGGATGTAGAAGATGACGAGCCCATACTAGAAGATCTGACGAATTCCAAAATACGATTAGATCAAAATTTGGATAATTTCAAAGAAACAGAAACTTGTAGTACTAAACTAAGTACGGACGTGGTATCGGTCAGTACCACAGATCAACTGAAACCCGAATGCAACGTAATCATGAATATAGGAGACGCCTCACTGAATGAAGTCATGCAAGAGAAAACAGAGGACGAAGAGAAAAAAGAGAGCTTGGAGATACAAAGTATCGAAGCAAAAGCAACTCTGTCAGATTCAGACGATTCTATGGGCGTGGATAACGAAAACTTGTTCAGTGCTGCTCCTGAGGATATGGATCCTTTGGCATGCGAAGAGGATGATACGTTAAAAAAATTAGCCGAGGAGCAAGCTGACGAATCTGGACAAAAAATAGGCTTACGAGTAAAATCCGTATCCGAGCTTGTTTACGATGGCTGGAAATTGGATTCCACCGAAATTCCGAAAGTGTCCCGGAAACGACGTAACAGTTCCCTTGAATCGAATTCCGAGGATGGAGGTGCGAGGCAGGACAATGAGGAAACGATGGGAGGTAAAAGGATAAAGTTGCGAGCGAAACGTACGCCAGATAAACAGCTGCTAAAGTCCATGGAAGAAAATCGGGTGGGAACGATAAGTTCGGAAGACGAGGGTGTAAAAAATAGTTCCGAAAAATTGGAAAATCGCGAAGTTAAAGAAGCTAGCGACGACCAAAGTGCTGCCCTTGCGGTTGCGAATGACAGGAAATCAAGGGGACGACCTAGAGGAAGACGGAGACGCGGTCATAAACGTTCGAGACGGGCGAAACATTCTGAATTTCAAACTGGTCAAACTCCTGAAATATCACCTGAAATTCATCTCGATGGAACGCCTAGTAATAATGAGTCCTTGAGTACGACACCGATATCGCAGAAGAAGCGGAAGAAAAGAAAAATGGTTTTGGGTCTTGAGATCGGAAGGGATATCGTTCCTGAGGTACAGACAGATGTAGCTCAAGACGAAACACCTGTACGGCAATCTAGGAGAATAGCACAGTTGAAAATAAAAGAGGAAGCCCATAGGCAAAGGATTCAGGAAGAAATTCTTCCGACTGAAAGGAAAGAAAAGAAAGATTCCTCAGAGAAGAAGAAGCGGAAAAAGCAAAAGCCTGAAAGCGAAGAAGAAATCGTGATAAAGGAAATAGAGAAAGAAAAAAAATCAAAAAAGAAGCGTAGAAAAAGGAAAAAGAAAAAAGTGTTGTCGAAATTCAACGAATCGAATCCGTGGCAAAGTTCTTCGGGTTCCAGTAGCGATGATGAGAACGAGAATGATGAAGAAGACGAGGAAGAAGAGGAAATAGAGAGCGAGGAATCTCTGCTATTTAAAAGCGATCATGAATTTTCACCGGAGAGCGATCTTGAGAAAGATCAGGAATCCGAGCCATTAAGGCGGGCGAGAACTGCGCAAAAAGCTCAGAGCGATGTCGAAGAAGCGGAAGATGAGTACGCTTGCCAAAAATGTGGCAAAGCGGATCATCCGGAATGGATACTTTTGTGCGATTCTTGCGACAAAGGCTGGCACTGCTCCTGTCTCAGACCTGCGCTCATGTTGATACCAGAAGGTGACTGGTTTTGCCCTCCGTGTCAACATAATTTGCTGGTGACAAAATTACGAGAGAGCTTGAAAACATACGATCAATTTACGAAAAGGCATGAGAATGAAGTTTTGAGGAAGAAGCGACTAGCATTTGTTGGTATAAGTTTAGATAACGTCCTTCACAAAAATGAATCACAACGCCATCACAAAGAGACCTCTTCGAGAGCATCTAGTGCAGAATCTGACAACGACGAAGATTCTTCGTCTGCTTCGTCCACTACAAGCACGGAAACGTCTAGCAGCGAAGAAAGCGAACCCGTATATCAACTACGTGAAAGACGAAGCGCCAACAAATACAAGTTCAACGATTACGACGCTATGATCAATGCTGCGATACAGGATGAAGTGGAGGCTGTCCAGGGTGCTGGAAATCAAGGAAGAGGGAAAGATATCGCGACCATCGTGAACGCGGAGAAGGAAGAGGCGCAGCTTCATTTCAAAAATGAAGATCTAGACATGGAAGAAGTTCCAGAGAGCAAAGACGACATAGCCAGGAAATCGGAGAAAGACAGCGACGAAGAATACAAAGTCGAAGCTGAAGATGCTATGGATGAGGAAGAAGAGGAGCAGCCAGATCATAAAAAAGTGGCAAAGAAATTTTTGTCGCGTAAGAAACATCGTAAACTGAATAGTCTTGACATAAGCAGCGAAGATGATCCTGAAAGCGACGAGGACTTCAAAGGTACAAGTTCAGAAGAGGAAGAAGACTTTGATGATCATATAACATCCTCCGATGAGAGTACTTTCATGGACGTAAAACGACGCAGTAGGAAAGGAGACTCGCGTTCGGTGCGAAGAAGCACTAGAGCCAGAACTACACGTTACGATGAAGACTTTAGTAAGTATAATGAATAAATTATTATGTTATGAATTTTATTAAATAACGACAGTTATAATGGATAAACTTCTTACAGTAAACGATGACAGTGAAGAAAGCGACAGGCCAAAGAGAAAGAAATCTCGATCTACTTGGGATTCGGAGAATGAAGACAGTGACAATTCGTGGGAGCAGAAAAAGAAAAGGTAATATTAATATTGCAGGAAGAGAATGTTTCTGTCCTAACTCTTCTTTATTAAGTTTAGAGTACGGACGAATATTTTACAATTAACGATTACCAAACGAAGACACAAAAATCGGAACACACACACCACTCGTATACATATTAAACTCGTAAGCCGTAAATCGTAATCGTAATCCGAAATCCGAAATCGTGAGCCGTTAATCGTTATCGCTGACCGTGGTCGTAACTCATTGTTCGTCGATCCGTATCTCGTCGCCAACTGTCCTTTTCGGCTGACTCGCGATCAGCCTTCGCCCAATAACGCTAACGTCCTTTTCTTGACATCGACTAATCGCGTTGCGCTCCTTCTCACGCTCACACGCACACATACGCACCCGTTCGAATTAACGCTCCGCGATCCGCTGTTGTTCGCGCGGCTGTTTACGATCTTTTTGCCTGCGATGGCCGTTCCGCTATTCTCAAAACTTCTTTTCAAACCGTTATTTCATTCCTACAATATTGCTAGGTGATTAATTCGATTAGACTTCAAAATAATATCATTATTAAATTTATGCTTTAGAAGTAGAACCGCATCGACGTCTAGATACAAACCATTACCAAAAACGAAGAGCAGAAAGAAAAAGAAGCGAAAACGTATAATCGAATCTGATAATCAAAGTGACAATGATGATTCGAATGAAGAAACAAGAATTGAAACACCGTGTGAGATGCAAACTCATTTAGAGAACAGTGAACCTGTAATCAGCAATGTGATGGATGTCAAACTTGATAACTTGAACGAAAATAACGAGACGAAAAATATTAACGAGATAAAAGATATGCAATTAGGAGAAATCAATCCGACTATACCTGAAATACCTGCCACCTTACCGTTGGAAGAAATAACCCAACAGAAAAAGAAAAAGGAAATGAAGAAGAAGACACCAACCATTCGAAGAAAAGTATGTTAATTTATATTATTCCTCCTTAACGTATAATATTCCGAAGTTTTAATGATATTCAATTATATTTTCAGATTATATACGGCGGCCTTCCGGACGAAAATAAACCAGAGGAAGAAGAAATATTAAGCAGACGGACGCGCGGTAGGAAAATGAATTATCAAGAGAATGCATCGGATAGCGAAGAGGTAACATATTTTAAATACCATATGAGTACATAAATATAAAAAAAAAATATTTTCCTCGGTACTAAAGGAATTAAAAAAGGCGTTAAGAAGAACGGGTGAAAGCGAGGACGAGTTTGTTGTGAATGAGGGCGAAGAACTAATTGATGACGCTGAGAAAGACTCTGACTCTGGTAATTGGAAAGAATACACTAATATTAAGTATAATTGTATCGTTATCGTAAATTAACGTGCAACGTCACCTTACAGGCGATACTTATAATCCAAAAAAGGATGGTCATAAATTAAAAAATAAATCGCCAAAAACTAGGAAACCGAGAAAAAGTAAGAGTCCTGGCGGCAAACGAAAAATGTTGAACGATGGGATGCCTAAACAAAGGAAAAAGCCTGGGCCGAAACCTGGAAGTAAAAACAAGTCACGGAAACAAAACTTTTTGCTTGGTTCAGTAATTCAAAGAAGAGACGACATCGTGGCGAACGTCATGGACAATCCTATGGGAGATATAGACTCGAAGATCGATGACAATCTATCCGAAAACGTCGGATTAAGCAGTACGGCTATGTCGGTGGCAGGCTCTTTTACTGGGGATGTACCGGAAGGTTCTCTGACCGGTCTCGGAGCCGGTGAATTAGCCGACTTGGACGATGAGCAATTAGAACAAATGATGATGGAGGACGAAGAATACGGTAGACGCCAGTTAGAGCTTGCGGCTATTGAAATAGCGAAAAAGAAGAAGAAAGAAGAACGGGAAGCGAAGAAGTTGGAGAAGGCACGAATAAAGGCGTTGGAGATATTGGCAGCTGAAAGACAACGAGATCCCAACGCGCCGGAAGGAACCGACGGAGAGGTACCAAAGAAAAAGAAAAGGGGTCGTCGCAGTAAAGCCGAGATTCTCGCGGAACAGATGCGCAGGGATGGAACACCAAATTTGAATGCTACCAGTTTGGCTGCAAGTATGCCGCAGAATCTAGTGACCGGCATCTCTAACATTAGTCCCAATCTGTCAGCGGTCATGACACCTGACGCGGAAAGGACAGGCGAAGGACATATTCCTATGATGACAGGACCAGACGGACAACTTTTCAACCCCGACGGATCTCCATTAAAGCCTAAACGAAGAGGACGTGGAAAGGGCAAAAAGACTCTCGCACTGGAGGCAGCTAGAGCCGCGGAAGCGGCAGCTAAAGCTGCCGCCGAAGCTGGTTTACTCGGAATTGGCACCGATTCAAATTCGGAAATAAAACCTGGTGAAATTCCGAACGTACTTCCTACACCAGGTAGCAGTACCTCTGGTTCGGCTCCGTCCACACCACCTGCTGTCGTTGTAACGCAAGGACCTCCCGTCTCGCAGACGCCAACCTCGCAAACTATTTATCCGTCGCTACCACCTGCTCAACAGTCTTCCGTTATCACCAGAATGCTTCAGTCTCAGCCTGTATCGAGTAGTCCGCAATCGTTCTCTGCTGCGGCTGCGGCAATGGGGCACAAGTACTTCGGAGGACCAAATCCTGCTGGAGGCCAGATAATGGCTGGTCCTAGAACAGGCTACGAAATGCAACCACGTGGCAGAATACCTTCTCCATACAGACAACCGGGACAATCCACGATCCCACCTCATTTTGCGGCCGTAAGATCAGGAACCCCTCCAATGAGAATGAGGGTACCTGGTCCGCAGATGTATCATACACCGCATCATCCGATGGATCCTTCTCCATCGGGCGGAGGACCGATATCAATCAACAATCGAGATCGCAGTTCCCCGCTTGGACCTGGACCGGCTATGATACCACCAGCCGCCGGAAGTCCTCTGGCCAAAGGCGGTCCTACACCTCCTCCACCACCTCCTTATGTTAGAGGAGCACCGCCCATGTCTAGGTTCGCAGAAAATCCGATGGGCCCCAGGCATCAGATGCCACCTTTCACGAACGCTTCGCCGGTTAATCACAACATGCAACAACCATCTCCGCCGCCTAACCGTCCTCCCGGCAACTTCTCACCGTATCATCCTCCGCCTCCCCCAAACTATCACTATGGTGCCTACCCACCTCCGCCGCCGATGTCAACGGCAGACGATGCAGCCGCGTATCAGGGTTCTCCGTACCCTGCGGATCATTTCTCATCCCCTGCGGATAATCAGCCGCCGCCGATACAAGCACCACCACCTCCGCAGCCTCCTCCTCAACAACAAGCGCATCCGAACGATGCCGGTGCTGGAAACAAACAATACGACGAAGAAGGTACCGGAGAGTTTGGCGGTTTAGTATCATATTTCAGTAGCCAGAGAGAAGACGATCTCGATTCGTAGCATGAGTGAGATCTTGGCCAACCCTGAGTCGTCGCGAAAACGGCATTAGACAATGGCATATTCTAAGTCAGGTAAGATCGCAACTTTTGCTCGAGAGGGACAAATACAAGAGAAACATAAAAGAAGTTTAGCAACGTGTAACGTACTCGTAAATTAAAAAAAAGTAGATATATATATATATTATATACATTATACAAATATGTGTCGGGGCATTGGAATGTTTGAAATAACGATGAAAGAAAGAGTATTTGCGTACCGTAACGTTCTAGCGTAATTTTGTACGCATATTGTACCGTTTTAAAATGTTTAAGGGAAAGTGCGTAGAGTTAGAATCGTCTTCCTCTTCGACCTCTAAAGCAAAACGTTGCTCGAGAAAACCTTTGTACTTTAAAACGAAAAAAGAAAAGCCGCCGAAATCAAATCCATGGTTGGCCAAGTGGAAACGAAAAGAAAAAATATATATACATATATATATATATGTATTAATCGCTAACAATGGAGCCTATTTCCTAAGAGTTGTAAGCTTTTTGTAATTAGTTCGAGTTCGATTAAATTTATATACGATGCGAACGACCAGCTGTTGGAAGCAGCGCGTTTCACTAGAGGAAGGATTACACAAAGATCTGACCAGAATTTTAACTGATTATTCATTAATATTCACAGATGAAACGATTCGTGCACAGTTACTCCCAGATCCGTCGTAGACGTGTAGATGTCCTCTACCCAAGAGATAAACTTTTAGTTTGCTGTTACAAGAAATCGGTCTTAGTAGTAATCAGATGATAAAAACAAAAGTTATTAAATGAATTCGGACTACGCGCCGTTGTTACATGTATATATGTAAATACAACATAAGTTCTTTAGATTATATTACATGTATTATACATACACAGTCACGCAGAATATTATAAAAATGAATTAGTGCAAAGGGCACAAATGTAATATTTAAATTAAACAAAAAAACGAGAGAAACGGAATCGGATTATAATAAATTAACAAATGGTGTGAAGACTACTACTATAATTATTTATAAAGAAAGATTAAGAATTTATGATAGGTATTATATATATTGTATTTTACAAATTTTACTTGATAATTATATTAAAACGAATAAAACATTTGGATATAGTTATATTAGAGAACAGGAGGCTGCTAAGTCCAATTTTAAGAAAGTGAGAGAGAGAGAAAGTGTGTGAGAGGATGAAAGAGAGATTGAAATTTAAGGAAATCGGCAAGCGTATGTAGATAAGTGGAAAATAGTTTCGAAAGGGCAAAAATCTCTATTCTATTGTGGAGTGCAATTACAAATACATAATTTCTATGTATCTACATATGTATGACTGTATATGTTTTCTTTATTAGGCATGTGCAACCGTATTGACTAAGATTAAGAAGTTCTTCTTTTCTTGTTCATTTTTTTTTCCTCAAAAGATTTTTTTTATAACGCTTTTTCCAAGCTTGTAAGGAATAAAAAAAGATATATATATATACAAAGAGAGAGAAATATATATATGTATTATATATACGATAATAATACTAATAATAATGATGATAAAAATGTAAAGAATTAAAATATTATATGCAAATGTTTCGTATTATTAAAAATCATTATAAATTTGACCCAAGGTCAGAGTTGCTCGTGCCTACAGCGCAGCTTTGAAAAGTTTATTCTTTGCATCCATCTCTTTAATTAGACAAATATTCGGAGTACCGTGCGTCTTCAATTCAAAGAAATGGATACAAACGAGTTTAATTGGATTGAGTGATTTACTGAACAGATACGATTACGTGCAAAAAAAGTGTAATAAAAATGATCAATGGACGAGAAAAAAATTTCTTTATCTTTATAGACATTTATGTTTCGTGTTACATATGTATGTATAACAGCCAGCCTCCTGCTCTTTGATTGACCTGCAAAACTGATACAGTCTTTGCGTCACAAAAAGATTCATGTATCTGTTTAGTTATCACACGTACATACCTAATATAAATAGAAGTTATATAAATAAAAAAGGAAATACATTATCTTAGGATTAGCTGCTTGGGATAGTTTCCTTTACTTCGTCAAATGTTTATAACGACCGAATTTGAATAATTGAGTAAACGAACGTGCATTACATGCCGTATAATGTAACAGAGAGTTTACTACCGATAATTTTCTTATTTTTACATCGATACTTCGGTTGTATAATACTGTTTAATGTACAATTTATTTTCTCTTCTTTAAACGTAACATATGTCTTCGGGCCGTTCGTTCTTAGGGTGCGCTTCAAGGAAAATGCGAATTTGTAATCTAAGTACATCTTGTTTTTTCACAAAGGAGGAGGATCTTTAGCAACCGTGCAAACCATTCTTCGTATTTGTAAATCATTCTCACGTACATACATACATACAATTTATAGTTACACACATGTCACCTTTTCCAAAATTTGGAAACCTAATCTTTGATATAACGACGATCATACGTGTTTGTATTAAACGAGAAGAAGAAAAATATTGAAATTTTTGTCGACATGTCCGAAGACTCGTTTTTTATCCAATTTTTAATTCCTTTGAATAAAAAAATGGAAAAAAATACGAAGACTCGATTTTTCGAACGGTGTGTATATATAGAAATGTATTCATATATATTTGTATTGCTTTTATGCATGGCACGTCCGCATTTAGAGAAATTCGTATAGTCCTTACGGGATATATTTATGATAACATAAGTGATTCGATCTCAAAACTGGATAAACGTATCAAACGTGATCTATGTAATTTCAAAGTAAAAAAGAAAGAAGATAGGGTACGTTCATTTCCGCACCTGTACCAAACTTTTTCGCATTTATAAGTGTTTCCTTGAAACGTAAACGGACGATGCGTCTTGTCAAGACAACAGTAAATGTGGTGCAGTTTAGCTTTTCTTTTTTCGTAAGGGTCTAGACCAAACGCAATTATTATATTACATGTTGTAGCCTAAATACATTTTGTAATAAAATTCAATATATTGAAATAATAGTGAAGGTGCTTATTTTTCTTCGAAAGTAATCGGTAATGAAAGAACAATTTAATTGTTTAATTTCAAGTATATTCTACATATATATTTGTATTGCTTTTATGCATGGCACGTCCGCATTTAGAGAAATTCGTATAGTCCTTACGGGATATATTTATGATAACATAAGTGATTCGATCTCAAAACTGGATAAACGTATCAAACGTGATCTATGTAATTTCAAAGTAAAAAAGAAAGAAGATAGGGTACGTTCATTTCCGCACCTGTACCAAACTTTTTCGCATTTATAAGTGTTTCCTTGAAACGTAAACGGACGATGCGTCTTGTCAAGACAACAGTAAATGTGGTGCAGTTTAGCTTTTCTTTTTTCGTAAGGGTCTAGACCAAACGCAATTATTATATTACATGTTGTAGCCTAAATACATTTTGTAATAAAATTCAATATATTGAAATAATAGTGAAGGTGCTTATTTTTCTTCGAAAGTAATCGGTAATGAAAGAACAATTTAATTGTTTAATTTCAAGTATATTCTAGAATGATACAAAATTCGTGATGCATCAGGTCAATCGTATAATGAGTTATATGAATTCAATGTTAACATTTTGAAATGAAAAAATAATATGACAACATTGCGTACGTATTTTTTCTACTATCTATCATGATATATATATATATATATCTTCTATAATTAATCCGCTTGTCGTGTCAAATATCAAATAAATGTTTGTACAGTTCTCAAAAGTATTTGAAAACGGACTTATATTGAACATATTACATGTACAAATGATATTATATATTGAGAAGTAACCGAATTTCTTGAGCAAAGTATTTTATAACAAATACAATGATCTTTTATTTGTATACAATGGAAATAAGAAAACTTAGGGCTAATGTTTGCAATCTAAGTTGCCATTTTGGTGTATAACACTGAATATCATTTAACGATTTTAACTTTATTGCTAAATACTTTTTCTCCTGCCGGTTTCACTTCGCCGAATCTCGCTTTTCTCTTCTCTATTCTGGCTTCCAATTCAGCCTAAAATAAATCATAATTACGAGAATTATGCAATACACAAACACACACTATTAACAAAATTATCATTTCTCTATTAATTACTTTTTCCATTAAAGTAGAGACAGATGTACCAAATCTTTCCGCCCGTTTTTTCAGTACTTCATAGGTGGTATGCTGTAAATACATAAAATTAATTACAGAAGCATATGAAGGAAATGCTTCATGTCCAAATAACAATATTTACCACCGGCGTTTTCACAGATGCAGCCGATATATTATTGTAGTTATTAATACTGAATCTTGCAGATCTAGCTTCCTTCTTAGCTGATTCCGACAATGGCATACCGAACTTTTTTGCTCTCAATTCTAATCTCTGTCGAATAAGATAAATCACATTAATATTCTATACCTGTAACTTTTATAGTTCAGGATAGTAGAATGTCAACTATTACCTCTTTGATACCAAGCTCTGATAGCTTAATGATCTTTCTTTCTGGTTGTGAAGTCTCAGTGATTTTTGAATCGGGTTCAATCTTTTCCGCATGATCATTCTTAATATCCTCGATGACTGGTTTTCGATTTAAAACTATCTTCTTCACACTTATATTACTTTCAGTAGATAATTTTCTTTTTTCATTAACTTCTTGCGAGTCAGGCTTACTTGATAACTCTTCTATTTCTTCATCCTAGTCAAACAAGTATGTTTCGTTCAAATTAAAAATTCAGTAGTACAATAAAAACTAAATACTTACACCGAGAACTGCATCCTCATCTAAAATTTCTTCTGTAGTTTCATCCAAAGATAATGCAGAATCTACCAACAAAAATAGTTTTATTAATATGCAGCTCTTTCATAAAAAAGCATACTTGGAAAGTTATTCAAAAGCATATACCACCATGAATAGCTAGTTGAAGCCTTTCAACCAATTCAGTTTTATTCCCATTGGTTGGAAGTCCTCTCTGCTTCAATTCAAGTCTCAAATCTGCAACCTGTTTAAGAATATTTATCGTCTGCATATACAATTTATCTCTCTTAGTTTCATAATTATAACTTGTTCATTCCTAATCATATGCACTTTGAATATAATATAGTATATATTGTGCCCGCATCTATGCTTGTACGGGAGTAATTATTCATATAAAAATAGAAATTAATGTTAAATTATTATAATATATTATATTTTATCGTAAGAAGTATTCCTCTTGACACAGGGGTTAGTTTTCCGGGTGTAGGATCCTATCAACAAGATAGTATTTAGTGTACCTTCATTTTCGAAAGCTCTGTGAGCCCTTTCTCGTAAGATGAATCAGCCATCGTGTAATAACTTCACTTTACTTTAATTGTTACTTTTACAATCACCGTTTTGCATGTCACAGTATTTCACAGTGTACTCGAGAATACTCCCAAAACCGGAGAAAGAATACCTAACGCAAACTCAAATCGAAGCGCACGCAGTTGCACGTAACACAAAAATATTCAGTATGTATATATACGTAGGTAGACCTTATACATATACTATACATACAGATCGATTATCTTTTCATTGCAAAATGTACGAGAATATGAATAACTAATTAATGTTAAAAGAAAGCTAAACATTTAATTAGGAAAAGGTTTACAAATCAATCCTATGAATGTGTTTTTACTAATTAAAGATAAAGTTTATATGCGTATAATAGCAGCGACATTTAGCAATTTCTAAAACGTACAAGTGCAATTTTTAAGGCAAATTGTTGGGTCATATTGAGCAGATAAAAACTTAAAAATTTCCC
>NW_017132445.1:50475-60071 GCF_001652005.2 Ceratina calcarata | reverse complement strand
ATTTACAACTTTTTATACACTATACACAGTTACTTGTCTTCATCTTTTTTTGTTTGACCATCTTCTATTTGGATTTTCTTTGTTTCTTTTATAATTTCATCTAGTTTATGTAAATCTTTAAGAGACACTTGTCCAGTACCCCTTTCTAAAGGTTTTGGCTGTGATGTATCTGGCTTCCATCCTAGTAGATACATTACTTGAAATGTAGCAGGTACATAAGAAGAACCATTTTCTGTCACTTTTCCATACAGTTCTTTATATATTGCAGCTGCCGCAAGAACGGTATCCTTATTTAAACGCAATTTTCGATTTCTAATCGCATTATTCTCAGCCATCCCTATAAAATCACTGACCGAAATAAAATATTCGTGAAATTGTCAGCAGATAAAAATTTTTAAGTAGCACCTTTTAAGTCCCACATTAATTCAAATATGCTTGGATATCCGATTACAATTTCATCTGTATCAATTGTTAACATAGTAAAATTAGCTCTTGTTAACAAGCCTCCGACGTCTCTAATCTCTGCGAATGGAGAAATGTGTGCAGAAATTCCACCATCTCTTTCTATTTCTGCCAGCTGCAAAGAACTTCTGAAAAAGTAAGATAATCCCACGTTAGTATTGTCAGTCTTTCGATTTGCCTTTGAAATTTTACCTCAATTCATACAATGTTTCTCCTCCGAACATAGCTGCCAAGAATACTCCATCGTTCTTTAAACTCTCGTTAATACTTCTGAAACATCTAGGTAAATCGTTTACCCAGTGCAAACTCAACGAACTTATTACTAAATCTAGACTGTTGGGCTCAAAAGAGAAATCTTCTTCATCCATAACAGTGCGTGATACTTTGAGCCCTTCAGTTGTTTCTGCCTGCTGTACGAATGCTGAGGATACGTCAGTCAAAATTAATTCGCCGACAGTCTCTGGCAGAATGTGTTTAGACACGTGCCCGCGACCACATCCTAAGTCGAGTACCTTTTTGAAGTCTCTTTTTATATCAAACACTCTGTCTGCGAGTCTGTATCCTACTTCGTCTTTGATGTAATCGTACAGTTTCACATCGGCTGCTTGTGCAGCCCGTTCCCTTTGAAGCATCTTCGCATTTCTGTCGAATATGTACATCACGCTATCCGGTGGTAAGGCAAAATTTATTGCACTGTGATTTATGTTACGGATACATCGAATATTGAACGTGAACGAATGTAAACAATGTTCGAGGAGGACGTGCATTCTCTGTTTTTGAAGATTCTTTATTTTACAACGAATAGTTAAATAATATCGACATTGATATTATTCACAATATCTTGTAATTCAGCATTATTTAATGCAGTTTTACTACTATCGGCGAGTTCCATGTGGCTCGCACCTTGCGTAACTTAACCATAAAATAACGATACGTATTTAAAATTTTGTGAAGATTTCATGAAAATGTTAGAATTCAACTTAGTGCTTATAGTAAATTATCCGAGTAAAAATAGTAAGATAATAATTTTGATACGTTCATTTACGAGATTATGTACAGCTTATGTGAAGGGTTTAGAGAATAAATATAAAGATATCATTCATTCAATTCTTGTGGTAACATTTTATTATTACATTGTCTTCATGTTTAAATATCTACTATTACAATGAAATGGTTTACAACGTATGGTTTTTAAACTGTAACAAAAAATGTTTCATTAAGAACAATCTATTTTTTCAATGCATTTCTTCATATTTTGTCAATTAGTGATCAAGTTGTTAGATGTCCATTTAATATTGCATGATGCATATTTTTCCTACATCATATTTGAAAATTTATAAATTATCTACATTTGGATAGATAAACCTCTGATATTTAATAGTTGTATAATTACATGCATAAAAATCAGGGCCGTTTCAATTCAATGTGAATATAATATTCGTATGTGTAGAATTTTATAACACATTGTTTAATGCCATAGTTATTATCACATATGTCTTTGAAATACAATAACGTTTAAAAATGGTACACATTCTTCCAAAACCAGTGTAAAGCGGATTGGAAACAATTTATAATAAATACAATATTGCTTCAAACTTAGGAATATAAATATACCATGATCAGAATATTCCTTATTTCAGTATATATAAGTAAAAAATCATTCATAATTATAAAAAAAAATTAGAAAATTTGAAACAATGACATAGAAATATAGAAGTTGTTAGATTTTAAAAAATATAAATTAATAAAGCGATCACTATTTTGGCTTTGGAATAATGTAATTCAATACTTTTAAAAATATCAGATTAATGATTGATTCTGTAAGGCAGGACTCACTCAGATGTATACTTCACCAGTAAAGTTCTAGATTTAAAACATTAATCACCTAAATACATACTGTATTCGTCAAAGTGGATAGTTCGAATGTTACAACATATACAAGAAATATAAAATAAGCGCTAATAATATTCAAGCATGTATAATTGAATATATGTCGTATAAAAACTTTTAAAGTCACGTATATAAAATAGAAGCGTTACACTAAGTTTGAAGCAGCAAAAAACTATGACTTCTTATTGTAGGCTTACTTAACTTTAAGAATGAATATGATGGCATTTTCTTCTAATGATTAAGAATAAAAAGTTATGCAAGAGTGATGGACAGAAATTAGTAAATGTATAAATATTCTTCGAGTATAAAAGTCTTAACTTCGAGCTTCGCATTGTTAACCTTTTTTAATGCTAATGTTCGATACAAAATTCTTAATTAACGAAGTTGCATATTAACGTTTACAATATAATTAAGTACAAATATTTAAAATACCGAATGTCGATTGCAATTAAAATGAATTGCACATATATTTCTTATTATGCGCGTAACGAAATGTATCACATCTTTGCGTGTTCTGCCTTTTAACATGATAAAAGTTACACATAATTCTTCTCACTCGTGATCATTGAGAAAATATTAAAGTCAGTCCTAAATATTACTAGAAAAATTTGTACAATTACATATATAATCACAATTGAAAAGAAAAAGAATATTAATATACTTCGAGGCACAATATATAATATTACACCTGCACCTGCAACCTAGAAAAATGTTTGATAATTCGTTGCGTATTTCAATTTAAAACACGAGAGTAGATTCACTACTGCTTCTTAAAGGTAATAAGTATATCAAGATAAATCTATTATTTGTAATGAATATCTGATGAAATATAGATAGCGAAATAATATGAAAGCAATAATACACATCTATTATACTAATATGGTTACTATTGAAAGATTGGATTCTTCTTCTGCTGTTTAGTACTGCCACAAAAATATAATTATTTTTTCTATAATACAATGTTTAAATAACGCTTCTAGATTCTTTACCATGATTATGTGTATACTGTGTGTAAATTCATTGGATAAAACATGATTCAAATAATATTTCAGATAACCAATTAATTTGCAAACGAAATTTGTATAGAGCATATTACGATAATATCGAAGGCTCAACACTGTACTTGATAAGAGTAATGAAGCCTCTTCACTGCTTTTTCGGAAACTTCATTATTTGGTGATATTAACGTCGTTTACTTTGGCCTCAAATTATTGACAGGCGAGGGTAACGTGAAATGTGCTGAGTTTGAAATAGGTGTCGCAGTACACGTGGGGACCGGCATATCGCTTATATTTGTAGCACTTGTTTCACTTTTATAACGAATATTAGTATATTCTCGACCTAAGTGAAGTGATTTCTGTAAGAACAATAGCAAATACACATTAAATTGATACACCGAAGATACTCAAACAATATTATCATAACAGAAATTTCATTAAATTACCTGCTCTGCTTGCATCCGTTGGGACACAGTTTCTATATAATGCAAAACAGCGAGATAAACGAATTTATATTGTGCTTCTGTTTGAACCATTCCCGATCTTTGCGAACGAACTCTCTGAATCGTTCTCTGAATATCAATTTCACAATCCAATCCTATTGAAATAATATATTTAAGAACTGTTTCAATTATTTTACAAGAAAATCAGATATCGAAACGAGAAATTACCATGACGCTTGATTTGATCGAGAATCATGTCAATAACAATAAACGTTCCGGTTCGGCCAATTCCAGCGCTACAATGCACGAGAATTGGTCCTATGCTCGGGACCGTTTGACCGTTTGAAGCGAGCGAAGCAGCGATCGATTCTTGTCTTGCATTCACATCATGAAGAAAGTTTAATACGCAACCAGGATCTGATGGTACACCATGATCAGGCCACGCCTAAAGTAATAACATGATTCATATATTTGCTGTACTTATACGACAAATTACTATCAGTACTGATAAGAGACCTGAAAGTGATAGTGATAAATCCGCCTGGATTCTGCAAAATTTGGTTTACTCCCATGCAGTAAGAACTCTCGTAATGTGTAATCGGCTGTTGAGGTACGAGATAAAGCGCGCACTTTCCATTCGCCGCCGTATTCTGCGACTTCACCTTCCTCCGGCCAGTACCGAGCGCACTTATTCTAAAAATCGCATCCTATTCAAAACCTAATTCAACATATGATTTTAAATTGCATACTTTTCCTCTCTCCATTTCTTTGGTAGTCATCACTATCACTCGCGTATTCTCCTGATATACCATGTGCCAGAAATCTTGTATAGTGTTTGGAAGGCAACCTTGCGTTGCGATATAACATTTATTAAAGGATCCTCCATCGTTGGTGGTATTAATTCCACCGATCTGTCCATCTCCTTCTTCGTTCTATAAATGTTTATATCAAAATGAAATGCGATATTCACAAATTCAATGAAGAGGTATATTTACCTTAATATAATTTGCATTAATGTAGTCAGCTCCGGGAATATTCGGATCAACGTCCTTTAAACGTACTCTTGTATGATCGACTGTGCAATAATTGTTTAAATAAAATTTAAGCATAAAAGATCAAGCTAAAGAAACTAAACGAAAAATCCTACATGGTAAAATGTTTTTGTATCGATTCTTCGCTCTGTTCTCGGTGCGTAAGCCTTCTTTCCTGGAAAACAAGTGTCGGCACTCCAACTGTTGCAATGACTCAAATTCTTCCCAGAATCCTGCTTTTCCTTTACCACGCCCTGCTCCACCTTCACCGCTACTCGTTGCTCCATTCCACAACCATCCATTTGAGCAACCATTTTCTTTATGCAATTGCCTAACTCTACTTTCGATACCACTAGCGTTTATGCGAGTAGCATTAAAGGGTTGCCTAAAAATTAATATATAAGTTAAGTAATATATAAGTTGTAAGAAAATATATATTTCACTATACGAATAACAGTTATCACAATCCTTACCGTAAATGGACAACACTGCCACTCGTTTCAACCATTGGATTGCGTTTGTAATGCTCTATCAAGTCACTTAAACTATCAAACTTATCACCTCCGCCAACATCGTATTTATTATCCTGCAATTTTTTGTCTCATGTAAAAAGTTTTCATGCTAGCGCGATATTACTAAAGATGTAGTAAAGATAAGTGATAAGAGATATAAAACATAATTAACCTGAGATCGTATTATAACATGTGTAACACGATCATCTGTGCGAACAGATAATACAAAGTCACCAGGTTTACTCTGGGATTCACGAACCAGAAAAGATCCATTTTTACCTCGCTCCAACATTAAACGTTCTGCTTCTTTAGCTGATAAATGGCCGTGGAACCACCTTTACCCATATTTTACTATTAACACATACCATGCTATATGCGTGCATTCGAAGTAACAATAGCAAAAAAGTATATCCAATGCATAACAAACTTCGTTGTAATCTTTATTAAGAAAAAATATTAACTGTAGATTCTGTTTCCACTAAACAAATACCTTTCAGTCGTCGGATCTGCACAATTCAATGGATATTTTAATTCGATAACATCTCCATTTTTTTCACGCAATTGTCCACCGTTTTCCATATAAAATTGTACAAGTTCAGATAGGGTTGCAAACTTTTCACCACCATAGAGATCATAGAAGTCTCCTGTATTCTGTATCTTAATATGAGTCACTTCACCATTTCGCCTGGAAACAAATATTGTATCACAGTTATCATCAAGCCAAGCAGTATTATACGAATAAGCAATCAATCTATGCAATGTATATGTATACCTAACAGATAATGTAAAATCGCCAGGATTTGATGAACTTGGACGTGCCAGAAATGAACTATCATAGCCCCTTTCCATTAATAAACGTTCTGCTTCTAGACCCGATATATTCGGATGAAACCATCTGCAACAGAACATACTTTGTATCATCGATAAATTTTTAAAACAATGGCAAGTATATAAAACACAAAATATGTGAACAAGAGAATATCAAATAGAAGCTGAAAACATTTAATTGTCAGAATGATATAATCTCATATAATTCCTTCATCACAATCTGTTGAATTCCTATATAATAATAGGATGAAAATTAATGAGCAGTATCATTAAGAAATAATGTTATTATGGATTGAATGTGATTAGTTGGAAACCTTCAGTTTGCAACTTGAAAATGTACATACTGTTGAGCAACGGAGAATGCACAGTATGTGTCCATAAAAAGAATATGCGTAAAACAAAATTATTATATCCATTTTTGGACATGAAGGATCCGACGGTGTTAATTGATTTAGGTGCATACGCATACCTTACCTCTGAGTATGTTTCGCTAATCCACGGCTAACACTGATAAATAGGCAGGCCTGTTCAGCGATCGTCCGTGAATTATGATAATTACATATTTTTTATGCAAGTGTAAAAACGTGCCTCACCTGCGAGATGCCATGTCGTGATTCCAACTATGACCAGCTGGTAATTAATAATTCATAACGCTTCATCGATGATCGCACTTTTAATTCGCAATTGTAATTAACTTAACTTTCAGCCGAACGCTAACTATACATCGTCACAATCTTTGACATACTCACTTTGTACACGAAAACAAAAAAGACTGAAACCACTAAAAGATTCTACCATTGATCTCCTGGAGTTTAGAGTGGACGCCTGCAAACAAACCGCTTGTCAGATCCGAACCAAAATCAATTTATGCCGGTTTCATACATTTTAAATCTACCATTTGATGTATAAAATTTCATTATATATACCTTTATTATCTAATACCTAGCGCTACGATATAATTTTATGTATATATTATACGATCTAAGAATAAAGTATATTAGCTAATTTAATGTGTATATCATCGTAAATTAATCTGTTATCATTGCCAAATTTGGGCATATATTAAAATAAGTGTAAAACAATACTTCTTTATCATACGTGTTATTAATTTTCTGTAATTTTGATAAATTGCGTTGCAATCTATAAATTGATCTATATATTTAAGTCATGCCACACCTGGTTCTAGCGGTCCTACACGCGGCGACGACGACGCAGCTGCACAAGTCTGGTATAGTATGTATAACTGATAACATGGTTGATTATTGACAACGCCGGGTGTTACTGATACGATATGACAGATCTGTACATTTATTAAACTACTTATCGTTTCAAGCAACATTAACAACAAAGCTCGCATGTGAAAATTATTCCGGTACTTATTCGTGTAACAAAAGTAAGGAACAACACTGTGTTCCTTTATGCGAAGATGGGTCAACACGTTTCAAGAACCGATTTCGAATGGGTGTACACGGAAGAGCCGCACGCTTCGCGACGTAAAATAATTTTAGGTATGAATATCGAATAATTGTGATTACTCATTATGTTTTATCGTTAGGTTTACTTTCAATAAGAATAATAATATATAATTACAGTTAATAGTGTGAATTCAATAAAAATCTAATACTTGCCGTTGTTATTTTGCTTTCAGAAAAATATCCGCAAATTACAAAATTATTTGGATACGATCCTAAATTCAAATGGGTGGTAACAGGAATGGTTCTAGTGCAGTTTATCTCAATGTTTTTTGTAAAGGATTTGAGTTATCCAATGTTGTTCCTCTTAGCATATTGTTTTGGTGGTGTAATTAATCATTCCTTGATGTTAGGTATGTAGAGAACAAATTTCTCATAAATATTTTTAAATTGTCCCATAATTATATAGATATGAATGTAATAATCAGTTTGATCAAAACTGTTATCTGATTATTACACTGTGATTCTAAGAGTAATGATTCATTAAGTTTTATCAATAGAGTCAAAGTCAAGTACTATTGTGACATATCAGTGATCTTATTTTGCCATATTTTCCATTAAGCTATATGTACACTTGTAACTTTAACACTTAAGTATATATTAAGTATATATTAATCATTGAATTGAATTTCATATGTTATTCTTTCATTCTAGCAATACACGAAATAGCCCATAATCTTGCTTTCGGCCATTCTAGACCTAGAGCCAATAGATTGTTTGGATATTTTGCTAATTTACCTATAGGTATTCCTGTATCTGTTAGCTTTAAAAAATATCACCTTATACACCATCGTGTAAGTACAGATAAAGTAAGAGTCACTAAACAAATATTGGATGAAACAATATATACAAAATTACAGTATCAAGGTGATGAGAAGCTAGATACAGATTTACCAACGTTATTAGAAGCAAAATTATTTTGTACAACATTTGGGAAATTGTGTTGGTTGGGTCTACAGCCGTTCTTTTATGCGTTTAGACCTCTTGTCGTTTATCCATTAGCACCAACGGTAATGGAATTTATTAATTTGGCAATACAACTCACTTTTGATGGATTGGTATGGTATTTCTTAGGTAAGCTTCTTAACAGAGATAGGATCTTAATAGCTATATAAATCATGTTACATGTAGTTACACGTGCTGTGCAGGTGGAAAAGTGTTAGTTTACTTGCTCTGTGGGTCAGCAATGGCAATGGGTTTGCATCCTGTAGCCGGTCATTTTATATCAGAACATTACATGTACAGAAAAGGCCATGAAACTTATAGTTATTATGGTCCATTAAACTGGATTACCTTCAACGTTGGATACCATAATGAACATCATGACTTCCCTGCTGTTCCTGGCTCGAGATTACCAGAGGCAATTATAATTTCCTGTAATAAGTTGAAGGCAATACGTAATGCTCAAAGTTTAAATTCTGTTATCCTTTTTTAGGTGAAACGAATAGCTCCTGAATTTTATGAAAATTTACCACAACATAACTCGTGGGTTTCGGTTTTGTATGATTTTGTTATGGACCCTGATATTGGCCCATATGCAAGAATCAAGCGCAAACATAGAGGTCTATCCTCATAAAAATTTAGATAGCCCCAAGTTTTTTATCAAACAATAATTAGCATCTGGAACTTATAACACTGTATGCATATTTTAAACGTAAAAGTTATTACTGCTAATTTATTGGGATATATATATCTATATATGCGGTATTAATAAAAAGATCCGAATATTTATTCATCATTGGAATGATATAGTGAATGGGACATTTAATTACAAATCATATTTAGCATGTTTCATTGAAATATATATGAGATTACACGAGTGAAAGATGCTAAACTAGTAAACAATTTCCTATTTCGTAGAGTCTGTAAATAATTGTAATAAAATAACAAAGAAACTAATCTATAGATAATACTATAGATAATAAATGATCAGGGATATTGCTATGATACATGTATACCT
>NW_017132445.1:32853-48121 GCF_001652005.2 Ceratina calcarata | reverse complement strand
ACAGATATAAAACCCTTCCCTACTTCTTTTACATCCTCTTGGCATATTTTATTCCGATTAAATATAAATCGATTAAACACTTCAGTTTCGAAGTATTTGCCCGAAGTTGTATAAATTTTCAAATTGAATACAATTTACTAGTATTACGTCCGATATTAATGTCGGTTTGTAATGAAATTATTTTCCACAATGAAAACGGAGGAAAGGCCGTTCCATACATATGAACTTTACTTCAATCAAATTGTAAAGCGTAGCAACGATTTGTCCATTACCAAACGAAGATGCTCTCTTTTGATATGTGGCAGTAATACGAAAGGGGCGATGTGAAAATTTTGTTTTTATCTGGAAAAGTAATTTTCAATTCGGTGCATAGAGATAGACAGTAGACACCTGTAATGTTGATAGAGAAAATATACTAAAGACGAGATAATACCCGATTGTTTATTGTAAGATGGTTTCATATTATAATGGAGAAACTAGCTGCATGTGTACGGTTCTTCGCGCAAGGTGTCCGCAATGGTGCATCGGTTTGATAATGGTAAAAAATAATGTTTACCTGAATGATGTATAATCCCGCACCCATGTATATCTGTAATACAGTGAATAGAATGGGAAAACAAAACGGATCTTGTTGGTGGTTTGTGAAAGCCGTGAAATGGATACCAGTTATTTTCATCTTGACGGTAGTAATGTGGTCGTATTATGCTTATGTGGTGCAGTTATGTTTTTGTAAGTGTCTTCTAAACTTTTCGTTCAAATCATTTTTAATAACAGAGATTTTCGAAATTATGGTATTTCTCTTCAACTTTCATATTCATTTTTCTATGTGTCCTTTCTAGATACTGTAGATAATTATGTCCAAAAAGGTGCGTATAATTATAATTTTCTACGAAGACTATATCTCTTAATATTATTTTAACTTTAATATCGTTTCTTTGTTTACAGCATTTTATTTGTTCATTTATCATATCCTCTTTCTACTATTTTTATGGTCCTATTGGCAGACCATATTTACAGATTTAATCGAAATACCCGACAAGGTAAGATCTGCATAACAATCATTTATTTTACAAGACTATCGATAGAGAATAAAGATATTATGTTTCTTATAGTTCAAAATACCAGATGTAGAAATGGGAAAAGTTCAACAAGCAGAGACGGAAGAAGCACAGAGACAAATTTTAGAAAGATTTGCACAAGATCTTCCAGTTACTAATCGTACTATGAAAGGAGGCATGCCATTTATTTATTGACAATTCTGTTTCTATTAAAAATGCAAATGTCTTATATAACATATAATTATTTTCTTTTTAGTAATACGTTTTTGTGAAAAATGTCAGTTAATTAAGCCAGATAGAGCACACCATTGTAGTGTGTGTAATACATGTATTTTGAAAATGGATCATCATTGTCCATGGGTGAACAACTGTGTAGGTTTTCACAATTACAAATTCTTCATGTTGTTTATGGCATATGCACTTCTTTATTGTATATTCATTACTGTTACATCTTTACAGTACTTTATACGTTTTTGGAAAGTAAGTATAGCTTCTACATATTATTCTTTTTAATATGATATAACTTCCTGTTTCAAACATGATTTATCATTCTTGTACTAACAGAAATTGTTCTTTTTACAGGGGGAATTGGATGGAGTGGGTAGATTTCATCTACTGTTCTTATTCTTTGTCGCACTGATATTTGCAATTAGTTTAAATTCCCTTTTCCTCTATCATTGCTACCTTGTTTTACACAATAGATCTACGTTAGGTAAATTGAAAGCATGTTTTATACGATTGTTCATCTCATAGAATATCTACATTGATTTGTGATACATTTGTAGAGGCCTTTACACCACCTATGTTCAGCACAGGGAAGGATAAAGATGGTTTTAGCCTTGGAAAATACAATAATTTCCAAGAAGTATTTGGTGATAATCCTAAGCTATGGTTCCTTCCTGTTTTCACTAGGTACGTCCAACAGTATTTAGCTATTTACACCCATAATTTATATTATTTAGTTTAACAGTCTAATATCGATGATTTCCTATCGAAACTGTGAACCATTTGCACAATATATAAATGTGAAGAATATGTAGCACAACTATTGTAATTATGTAGTAATTACAATTCATACTTGTATACTAAGTAAAAGAGCATGCGAATGCTGATATACATATATATGTATGTATATACAATACAACATCGTAAATTGATTCATATCGATATCACGTATATCAGAAAATTGTTATCTTATTATTAAATGTCATCTTGCATAGAAAATAGAATCTAGCAATATTCGAAAGATTCCACCTATAGCACTGTCTGTCGTACTGTATGCTTTGTTTATGTATGTATCTTTAAATTAAGCAACTATAGTAGTGTATACGTTCGCAAAAAAGCAAGCTATCATTTCATAGATAACATATAAATTTGAAGAAAATGGGAAAAATAGATCGTACGAACTGCCTTAAAAATCAAACGAATTCAACGTGAAGAATAAAAATTTGATATTTATCAACCATGCGTGTCGAGATTTATATTATTTTTCGTGATTTCAATTGATTATATTAGATCTTTCATGAATTAAGTACATAAATACAATAGTAGTTGTATCACCGTTAAAACGCGATGGATACGTTGAATGTGTTTTAGTCTTGGAAACGGTGTCACCTTTCCGGTACGTGCGCAACATCAAGGCACACCCAATACTTACGACTCCATGGGCAGTACTCGAAACAGGTCAGCAATATAGAAATCTACGTGCCAATAGAATGATAGCTACATACGAGCCTTACTATGGAACTCCTTAATATTCTTGATTAAAAGGCAGTTGTATCGAAATAAGTAACGTATTGTTACATTTAAAGAATATCTGGATGAACAAAAAGGGGGAACATTTTCTTCATATTTTTTTAGATTCATACTCCTCTTCTCCAGAGCATTGTCTTTTTTTTCTTATCATTTATTTTATACAGAGTTCCAGAGTAATGAAGTTAGATATATGTGTTTGCTTTGTGGATGCATGCAATCATTTCATTTGTGCTTTTATTTTATTATAAAATCTATAATGTTATATTTATTATTCATCAACGTTGAGAATAATATACAAATGGCGAAATTATAATTCTGGTGCTAGGTCTGTTCGTATCTAACAGCCTTTCTTAATTGTTGATTACATGTGTGTTTCTTAAGTTGTTGAAATGTGTTGTGAATTCTAGTCGATGTAACATTAACTCCATCTGATAAATTGTAGAATCGTTACTCATACGGTATTCACGAACAATAATAAATATTGTTTATAGTGATCGTACATTGAATTGTTAAAATCGATGATATTTATACGACTACCTACAATAAGATTAAATCTGTATCTTGTATTTAATCTACAGATAATCATTAATTGAGATGGACTTTGAAATAGGTATCAGTTTTATTTTAAACTCATAATTTAAGAAGTGCATGCTGTTTGTAGTTGCATCGTATTGTCTATCGATAAAAAATTACATTATTCGTCAGTATAATTTCCTTACTATTTCAAAAAGTATTGTGCATTTGGTTCTTACAGATTAATATTTATTTGATTGTAAGAAGTGGCGTAACTATATTCAACATTACTTTCTTCTTTTTATATACTTTCCTTTTACTTTATAAATAACGAATTCGGGAATAGACGTACGAAAACAAGAGAATCTATGTTAAAAGTATTGAGAGAGGGTAACTATAAATGCAAGTAGTTACGCTACCTCTGAGTATAAGTGGGATTACATCAAGTAGAAGGTAGGGTGTGGGTTACAGTTTTGGCGATGGGGTAAACTTTCCTGAACGGCTGTGCAATGAAGACACACATACTCTGTTGGGACCTACTACCCAACAGTGGGGTGATGAGACCGAGCTTGACTCTCCACCTCTCTATGGGTCGCAATCAGGTATCGTGTAGTCTGTGAATCCCTAATTGAGGCGATGCGGTAGACCTACATGCATTGCCCGAGAATAGGTAGTACTTCTGGTACAAAACTCATGTTAGCCATATGTACATACTCTTTGTGCTAGATGTACGAACAGAATACATATTACTCGACTACATGAGTGATTCTACATACTGATACTACTACTACTACTAGCTCATACTTTTGACCATTTTTTTCTTACAAATAGGTTGTAATAGTTATTGCTTTATTAAAGAAGAGATGGAGTATTTATTCTCTAAAATACTTCTAATAAATAGGAATAAAAACTGGGAGTACTTTAAACCTGTATTTAATGTAAACTCTTTATTTGTATGACATCATTTTTAAAATAGTAATTGACTAAGAATGTTATGGCATCAAATGAATCGTTCTAAGAGTACGATTTAATAAAGAGTTTACCATGAAATTGTATTTGATGTACGTAAAAAACATTTAATTGCTAATTTAATGTAATAATAATAGTCGATACATGACGATTATGCTTAAAAGTAACGATAAAAGGAATACGTAGTGAACGATGCATTTTTTTATAATGATTAGTACATAAATGTACAATTTGTACAATAAAATATTTAGAGAATTATGCTTAAAAGATGAATGAAGATTGTATAAATTGTATATTAATTTTATGTTATCACATTTGTTATTTATGCATTTACTGATTTATAGAATATGTGTGATATTCTTCTTATGATATAAATATATGTAAATTTCATTGTCTATATTACTAATTACAGAACACTGTAATAAAGAACAAAGAAAAATAAATTGATAAAATCAGAGCATCTCATGTATTTATAATGTACGAAATACTGGAACTTCAATTCTTTTTTTATTGAGAATTATTTCCGTAGTCGCATGCATGTCCAACTACAAACAATTCACTTACAAGAACTTATTATAAGTAGTTGTATAATTCGTTATAAAAACTCAACAGGCTGTAGTTGCATGAATGGTTCCTTTTTTTTATTAACTATCCTTCTATTGTATTTCGTGATGATAATGTATTTTTAATAACTTAATAACATTAATCCAGAGAGAAGCATGCTATTTACACTTTGAAATAAGTCTATCACTTTCTTCATACGGCAAGCATAATAATTAAATTATTTCATTCATTACAGTTTTGTACTTAACGCCAGTGTGTCTATATATCACTATATATTCAACTAATTCAGTAATTAGGTTGAGTTTTTGGCTACAGGTCCACCATTGATCAAATGACATTGGTACAAGAAGCTACAATTTTGGCACTTGGCACTGGGTAATGTTAAGTGGCTGTTTAAAAGTGTGTCTGACTCTGTTCAAACTTTCATGATTGAGATCTATCACCTCGCATAAAATAACTACAAGCCCTTTACAGTTCCATTATGAAATCAGAAATATATTCATTTTGTACATGATCTGTATTTAACTTATCATACTGTTATTAATACTTGCAATTTTTATCATGAATCACATGTTTCATATGTCATCATTCTCTGCATCAATTTTTAATGTATCAAAACACGTATATCAAAGGTAATTGCATACTTACATGCTGAATCCTGTATAGCATAATTAAATTTTGTATTACTGCATGTCTAAAGCCTCTTTTTATTTATAAACTCTAACATTGAATGCTTTTTCATGCAGGCAAAATACGCAATGTAATGTAATGGCTTTTTGTGAAATCATGCAGCATAACTATTTGCGTTCATCGATACTAAATCTTGTCAATGTTCATCCAAATAAATTTTCGCATATTTCTTATAATGTATTAGTACTTAATATTACAATTTTGAGATGCATTAATTTTCTTTTAATATTTTACAGCACTGCTGTGATAGGTCCTGCAGCTGATGCCAATCAACCTTTGGTGGATGCAACTGAAGTTGTTTAGAACAACATATATTTTTAATTGATTTTCGTATTTTTATGATAAAAGAATGTTTTTCTTTAATTAACATAGATTGTTCTCGAGGTCGTCGTATAATTCCTTGGCATCCACAGTTCTAATCTCATTAGTGGTGGAAACGAACTACTTAAGTAACATTATGCTCAATTAATTCTCAATAGAAAGATGCGAAGGATTACTATTTAGACGATATTAACTGCTGTGTATTAGCTCTTACAGATCCCTATACATTAATACATGTCGTCAAAATTATTGACAGGAAATAGAATACAAATTAATCTGCACAACATTTTTGAGACTATATATATATGCAGCATGTATA
The DNA here is from genome assembly GCF_001652005.2 of Ceratina calcarata. Taxonomy (NCBI): domain Eukaryota; kingdom Metazoa; phylum Arthropoda; class Insecta; order Hymenoptera; family Apidae; genus Ceratina; species Ceratina calcarata. Next base: position 41,932 of record NW_017132445.1, on the reverse strand, counting down.
ACATGTTATTATTATTGTTACTGTCACAATCGTAATTTTCAGTGATAAACTTTAAAATACTGATGAAAAGTGTTATGTAACAATACAGGAAATCGGCATAATTAAAAGAAAACTATTGCCCTAAATATAATGCTTTCATTCAAGAGTATGAATCAAAGGTATTGTAAAATAATAGATACTTGCCTTCGGGCAACTACCGCGCCCTTTGAATGTTATCGGTTTTAAATAGAGAATATATCAAAAGAATCAATATTTTAACATATTCGCCAGAAAATGGGATATTAAAGAATAAAATTGTTCTCACTGAATAAAATATATTTTAGCTATGTCTGGTGTAAATCCTATGTAATATTCCATTTATAATATGGTTTTTAGTCAAATGATTATGCTCTACGAAATCAAAAAAGAAGTTAGTAAATCGTATTGCTACTCAAAAGTTTAAAGCATGTCACGACAAAAGCAACTAATGTCTTCCTTAAAGAAATACAAATACGAAGATAATACAGCATTGCAATTCTCGAAGGAACAATTTTATCACAAAGACTGCTTCAAACTTTTGTACCGTAGCGTACATAAAAATATTTCTCAACATTAACTGAAATAAGAACAATTTTTCTTTTGCATGTTTAATGTATTTAGCGAAGTATTTTTATTAATATTTTCAAGAGATTTATATTCAATATTATACGTGAATGCTTTCAAGTATTTTGCTTAATTAATCAGGAAATTTTGTTAATACTTTTCTAATACATTTTTCTTGTACTTAGCCGGTAAAATTATTCCTTTAAGGATTAATATTGCGAAACTGGTATGTTTTAATATCAATATAATGTACATTTTATGACTGACAAAATAATACGTTTGCGTAACAACATCTTACTTTCAAATATATGTATACATTGTAAGTGCATTTATTGTGATTATTAGAAGAAAGCATATATAAAAGATTAGAACTTTCTTAAACAGTGATAAATGCAATAATTGTTCCGTTGCGAATACAAACTTTACAAATACTACAAGTTGTAACCATAATTTTTTATCCAGCTCAATCCTTCTATTGAAGATGCTTTCGGGCGATACTCCAAGCCCACGTAGTCATGATACCCTTCTTTCTCTAAAGTAGAAAGGACATACTTATAATTTATTTCGCCTGCAGTGTCAGGTTCATGTCTCTCCGGTACTTGAGCAATTTGTACATGTCCTACAAATTAAGTGAAAGTATAAGAATTGAAATAAATGCATATGTAAAATAAGGCTCGTCTACCTATATATGGGAACAGTTTCTTAATATTATTGGTAATATTGCCACAAATATGTTGCATGTGGAAAACATCCAGTAAAAGTTTTAAATTTGGGCTATTTATCTTTTTTATTACGTCCAAGCCTGTAAAAATAATTTCACGTCAAGGATAAATTAATTACGTCAAAAGTATGGTAATAATTACCCTTTTGATAGCTATTCATATAATAATTCGGAACAGTGATACTGTTGATTGGTTCTATAACACCAACAATTCCTTCTTTGCTGAACCTATCAGCTGCATATGAAAGATTCTTTACATAAACATCATCATTAGCAGACGTTACTTCATTCACTTTGCCTGACATTACATGTATCCTACAAAACAATGAATTAGATCATGATTTCTGATTAATACAATTAAACTTATTTACTTCTTGCAATTCAGAGCTTTTGCATATTCAATCGTCAAGTCAATACTCTTTCGAAAATTCTCTTCTTCTCCAGGTATTGCTGCAAATCCTAACTCTCCTTTAGACACATCACCTATTCACAGTAATAACATTAAAATCAAATTTAGGAAGTTGTACTTTAGTTAAATCAATTGGAATTATTACATACCTGTGTAGACATTTATAAGAATTTGTTCGACACCAGCATTCTTTTTTGCTTCTGACACTTCTTTGATAGAGAATCCAAAAGGAAATCCACTTTCTACAGCTTTAAAACCAGCTTCTTTTGCCAATCTGTATCTTTCAATGATTGACGGTGTTTCCAAGAACATGAAGGATAAATTGGAAGCAAATTTCACACTCATGTTGTTCGAATTATGTTAAACTTAGTTATAGCAGTTGATGACAGTACTATAAATCACTTAATTCCACTTACTTCTGATATTATATAAACTTTCTTATCATCACTTGAACAAGTTTTGTTTATCTTTAAGATTCGAAGTTATATCAGACACATTTTTTACATTAGTGAACAGATAACACTCAAGGTAAATTGAGTTGGAAATTTATTTGATACGTAATTTGTTGTTGGTTACTTATCACTAACCTCGACAATAAAACGCATATTAAATAAAAAATTGAATTACTCTCGAAATTAATTTAATTCTCTTAATTAAAAGTAATTTAAAACTTGTCGCTGTAAAATGAAGGCGAAATTTGAATAGCTATGATAATTTTTTGGCATGTTTCTCTCACTATTATTATATTTGCTGCAATGATTATTCTTGCTATTTAATTGGGATTTTATTACATGTACGTGTTGAAGGAATTTGCGTTCAAGGAAAAATATAAAATAGTATTTCAATATAATTTATCGTTAAATTCATTAAAAAAGCTGTAGAACATGTAATGCAGATTTTCTTTACAAATAGATACTGTTTAACATGAAACGTAATGCACTGATAGCAATGTTATAAGTTAGACGTAAGAAATAATGAATAATTGAATAATTCTGTTTATTTTCATCACTCGTCGTCATCGCGAACTCCACCGCCGGGCATTTTTGGTCCACCCGCACGTTTCGCCATAATAATTTGATCAATCTTAAGTATGGTGCACGCAACACCAACAGCATATTTTAAACCCCACTGTTTCATTAAGAACAAGTCTAAAATTTGGGCATCCAGCGCATCTATAAGTCCTGCCTTTTGCTGTAAAACAATTTTTCATTAATACGCGTTATCATACCAAGTTGTAATCAATAAAACTTGGTTGTATACCTCGATGTCGAAACCGCAATTTTTCTTCCCTTCCTTATGCGCAGCATATAGTTTCGACAAAAGTTCGGACGCGTAACTTCCGCTGTTTTCCGCCAAAGTTTTTGGGAACATTTCTAGTGCCGTTGCGAATTTCCGCACTGCGTAATGTTCTAAACCTGATAATGTATCCGCGTACACACTAAGTTGCGCAGCGAGTTCAATTTCAGTAGCGCCTGCTCCAGGAACGAATCTCCCGTCTCTCGTTATTCCCTTGAACGTATTCACTCCGTCGTCGATAGCGCGTTCGATGTCATCCATGTAATTGTCAGTTGATCCTCGAACGATCACAGTACTGACGCGGCTATCTTTGCCATGTAATGCAAATTTCACGACTATGGTGTCTCCAACTTCATCGATATATACTGTATCAGCGTATCCTAATTCTTCCTTCGTTGGTGGGGTCTTTAAACAAGCAATCCAGTTAGATACATATCTGCTAACAGTGAAATTCTAATAAAATAAAATAATATACCAGTTTCGGCAGAGCGGTAGCTCCAACAGTTTTGCATAATCTCCTAACATCGAATTTGCTAGGTATACGAACAGCCATTAAATTATACTTGTTCATATAATGCAATGTCATATCACCAAACTTTCCTCCAGAGACGATTACATTAGCTCCACTGTCGGCCATTGCTTTTATTTGAGATTCTAACATGGATTCCTCTCCTCTGGAGAATTTCATCAGTTCATCTGCGGTCTTGATTAAAACTGTTCCTTTCGTCTCGGTCTGCACAATGTCCACGGCACAGGTGTAGACAGCAATTTTCGCATTCTCTTTCTTAGTCACATCTCCTTCAACATGCCGTTTGAACACCATTCCCTGTACCACTTCAGAGTTGGATAAACCACATCCGAGTATTTTGCAAACGCGTACATTATCCACATTGAAGGTGGTGTTTTCTGGCAAGATAGACACACAAGCCTTTGCGACAAGGGAAGTGAGGACATCTTCATTTCCATATTGTTTGCTCATGATAGATGACTTAATTCCTACTTTCACTTGGTTCTCATCTCTATAATCCTTCACCTCGTAACAAACTAACGATGGTAATATCTCCAAAACTTTTTCTAACGAGGCTTCATATCCTTCAACTATCTCAGATGTAGTAATACCCTGTTAAAGAGAATATTTATATTCTTTAATATGTACTTACATTGTCTATTAAGTAGTGTTAAAAATAAATTTTCAATTTTTACCAAACGAAGTAACTCTTCTGCAGCTTCTAAGAGAGCTCCAGCAAAAATGACGACAAAGTTAGTACCATCCCCAACTTCTGCTTCTTGCATTTTTGATGCTAAAACTATTAATTTAGCAGCTGGGTGTTCAACTTCTAGTTCGTTAATGATCGTAGCTGCATCACTGGTAACAAACAGTTTTTCAATGTGGTTGATCACCATTTTGTTCATCCCATTTGGACCATAAGCAGTTCTCACAGTTTGAGCAAATTCCTTGCACGCTGTTATATTCCTATATACAGCTTCCTCTAGGCCTGAGAAATACTGATTCAAACAAGATTTAAATTAGTTATGAACATTAGTAATTTAATATTTTTTTATTGCTTATAATTTGATAATCATTATTAACAAGAATAACTGGTAAATGGTAAGTTATTGTAAATGACTTTGAAAGTTGCACGTAATTAGACTGACAACTTAGAAGCCATCAACCGGTCGCAAATCACGTGAAGATGAATCAAACTTAATAATTTCTATGGTCTTAAAAGGAAAGCATCTTTTATTTTAGATTAAATACCGTATGTAAAGAACAAATATATTATGCCCATAAAAGGTAATGTTTGATACAACGTTGAGTCGTACTCTATTTGACGAAGAAATATCTTTCGGCCACGATGCGATAGTTTACGAATACCTATCAGAAAATATTTAGCACTTACACGTGCTCCGTCTTTAAGCATTTGGGACATGCCCGGTGCTTTTGGTATGTGCATAGCCATGATCTTTTATCAAAATTAAAAGATATTTCTCACGTGTAATTCACTATTCGTGATCAACCCGCAAAACTTCAATTTTCCGTCAAAAACGATCAAGTATCGAGATCCTTCTTCAGGTTTAGCTCTCAGAGTGACATCTTTGCGCAATAATCATAATTTTCTTTTGCTATATAACAATTTGATATTTCTTTTTGGACTTAAATATTAAGTGCGGAAGCATCGACTAAATAAATAATAGCGACTTATTCGAAATATATACAAAATATATTATAATTATTGAATGAAGTGATTCATGAAAACCAAGCTTGAGGGATGTGCTCATAAACTGATAAGTGGTAAAAATTAGAATCAGTTAGAATAATACACGAAGTATCGAAGTATCTGAATCTTCAGAGCGTTATTAACGGAAATTATTAATTAGTAAGTTGAATCTCGTATAATCCTTATAATAGTAATGGACCGAGTAAACTTGAAAGTTTCTATTTTATTTGAAAGCACTTGGTAAGGAATTCTGTTTTCTTCAACTGTTATGGATATGGTGACCACGAATTTGCAACAACAACGTCAAATCACGGAGCAGCTACGCCGTGAAGCTGCTATAAAGCGAATTACGGTCAGTAAAGCAGTGGAGGATATTATGAAATATATTACGGAGCACGAGCAGGAGGATTATCTTTTGGTTGGTTTCTCATCTCAAAAGTCGAATCCCTTTCGTGAGAGGAGTTACTGTACCCTTTTTTAAGCTCTCATGCTTAAAATGAGGACCAATCATCATTTTAATTTTCTTCATAAACCATTACAATTTTGATATGTATTTAACTTATTATGTTATCAGAACAATGTATTGAATCTACTTATTTGTATTCAAGCATTCATTTAATTGATTCAAGTCATTTTGCATTTTCACTTTAATTTTTGTTCAATACAAACATGAAAGAATATTATTTGTACATTTGGAATTTATATTTGAAGAATCGTGGCCAGATTGATGAAGATTCTACTATTGTGATTTTATTGGCCTAACATAGCATAATAGAAAGCACAGAAGGTTTCTATATTATACATACATTTATACATAAATATAAAATGGTATTTTGTACAGTGTTGATCTTCCAAAAATGTTTAACATGTTGTAGTATTTTTTACATGCTAAAAGTGACCTAAAAACCTGTTATTTGACAAGTCTATTTTTCATGGTATTTACACGATATAAGATGAAAGTAACTATTTTAAATATGTATGTATGCTTAAAACCAATGTACTTTTGTACAATTTATACTGTTGATTATGGAAACCTGAAGGATATTAAACTAATAATGAAATAAAAAGATATAAAAACATTATTTGTTGTGTCTTCACTACGTCCTATATTTCATTACTAATTATGTCTCAATTATATAAAATCAATGTTCAGGAATTGGCAACAGGTGGTGTTGCGTACATTTTATTTGTGTTATGCAAGCGAAAGCAATATTAAAAATTTGAATATCCCATTTTCCTTAACGAGGCATGAGAACTCGAAATCCGAGTGAATTTTTGTTTTTTTTAGACCGTTTTACCTTCGCGTGCGTTCGCGCGCTTTGTATGTGACATAACCCGGATTCACTATATACCTCTACCCATATTTTAAATAATTTGAGATTAAGTTTGTAAAGAGAATCCAGAACATGTTTTCGATTAATTTGGTAACATTAGACAGTTATCAGTCGACTCCACTGTTGGATCTTGATGTAACATTTTCGGATTTCCGGGGAAACGATATTAGACAAGTTCCAGTTATTCGAATATTCGGATCTACTCCTTCTGGGCTAAAAACATGTCTACATATTCACAGGGTATTTCCGTACATGTATATACCATGCACGATAGATAATAATGTCGACAGTTTCATGTACAAATTAGCAGCAGCAATAGATTCTGCATTGAACGTGTCGTTAGGATCTGCAATGTCTAATACTCAGCATGTCCATAAAATCCAAAGAGTCGCTGGAATTCCTCTTTACGGATATCATGAGAAGCAGCATCTATTCTTTAAAATTTTTTTTTACAATCCAGCTATGATTAAAAGAGCAGCTGATTTATTACAAGTATATATTTACAACTGTCTCTCCCTCTTGTCGTTAAATAATATAAGACTAATGGAAATCTTCTTTCAGAATGGCACAATATTTAATCAATGCTTGCAACCACATGAGGCACATATACCCTTCATTTTACAATTTATGATAGATTATAATCTTTATGGAATGAGCTTAATAAACTTGAGAGATGTCAAGTTCAGACAGAGTACGTATACAGGCTCAAAGGATGGTTCACAAAACGAGAGCTCATCAAATTCGTTTGATTCTCAAAAGTGGCTTCCTTTACATATTGCAAGGCAAAGTTCCTGCAAACTGGAAGTAGATGCTTGCGCATCCGATATACTTAACAGGCAAGAACTTCAGAATGGTTTAGATTTAAATCCAGGCATTGCAGCTATTTGGAACGAAGAAAAGTACAGGAGGGAGGCAAAAGATTTAGATAATCCTGCGTCACAATTATTATATACAAATTCGAATGAAAGAAGTTATGAACCAACAGAGAATGATATTTACCAAAAAGAGAGATTAATAAGAAGATTACAATCTATTTCACAGATCAGTGAAGATATAACACCAGTATCATCAAAAACACTTAGTTATCCCATAGAAGTAGCAGATGAAGATAACTTATTAAATCGGGAAGATCAGAATGAATCACTTTTAGATAATAATTTATTAGAACTTGAGAAAACTGTGACACCAGAAAATTCAATTCATGATACAGCGAATGAGAGTACTATTTTGGATTCTCAAGATATGCAGTTAGTGGAAATGTTAGCAGGCTTAGCAGAGGAAAGTGAGGAAGAAAGGGTAATAGATAATGACAGTATGCTGGGTTCTCAATTTTCTGTCTTAAGCAATCAAATTCAGGAGGATCATGAAGATGATGAACTTGACGATTTAAATATTACAAGTTTAGAGTTAGACAGTCTTAGTTCATGGAATTCAGCTATTGGACCTATCAGTCAAACAAGTATGCCTGAAATTGATCCACAAGTCGCTGAAAACGATAAAGAAATTGACAGAACTATTACTGAAGACTCTTTATCTTTAGATGTCCCTCAACTCGATGGTATAGACGATTTAATTTTAAAAAATGAAGAGCAATCATTGATATTTAATAGAAATAAGACAAGACGAAAAAAGAAAGTGCATAAAAGTATATTGAATGACAAAACTATGGTTACCACACCATTAAACATATTTGATATTAGATTGTCTAAATATTTGAAATTAGATCATGAAAATTTAGATGTTTACGATATAGATGAGATTGATTATACCTCAGACGATTACAAAGCATTAGAACCATCAATATGTTCTAGAACTAATTCTAGTCGAATTAACTTAAATAAATTAAATATACCTGCGTTTGATGGAAATGGTGATGATAGCTCCAGTGATTCTGAGTTAGTTCAAGATATCACTATCAGCAGAGAGGAAAAGCGCATTTGTGTTTATAAGTCATCTACGAGCGGCGAAAACAATGTTGTTAATGGTTCGTCGAAGCGGAAAATAGAATTGAATGATAGCCATTTGGAATCTCCTCGCAAGCGACGTAATATTAATGCATGTGCTTCGCAAAACGAGTCACATTGTACTCCAAGAAAAAAGAAAGTGGGAAGTCCACGATCTGCATCGAAAAACTATTCTCCACTTAATATAAAAATAATATCGCCTAAGATAAATAGAAATGTCGAAAATGATAGACCTTGCAGTTCAACATCTACTTGCTTTACTCCGAAACTAAATGATCAATCCTTAAGAACGAATTTATTTCGTGAAAAAATAAACAGCAATGTTTCAGAAGAAACTAAAGGTAAGAGATGCATGTTTATCGTTCAAGATGTATTAAACAACTAATTATTTTTTCAGCATGCTCGACGCGTAACAAAGTTATAAATATTAATGAGACGTTTATCATCGAGAAACACAATTCCAGGTAAGGCAAACAAGATTATATTCTGGTTTTACTTAAAGATGTATTGGCTATACAGTCAATCCCAAAAGTTTATGTACCTTAGAAAAATGC
>NW_017132445.1:8945-30189 GCF_001652005.2 Ceratina calcarata | reverse complement strand
CCTCTACAAGAAAGATTCTATGTATTTTTCTTCTAACTTAAGTATTTAACGAGTTAAGTATGATTATTTGGCATTTTATTGGCATTGACGAAATTCGACCAACCCACCGTCGAAACATCGAACTTTTGACAAAAAAATTCGTTTTTCCTCAATAACTTCTAAACCCTTGGAGATATGGAAAAAATGCATAGGATCTTTCTTATAGAGGACGACGAGATCTACAATTTCTGTATAAAAAGTTTTCGCTAGCATTAATAGTTTACGAGTTATTTGCAAAAAACGAAAAAACAGTTTTTTGCATATTACTAGTTAACTATCGAAGCTAGCGAAAACTTTTTATACAGAAATTGTAGATCTCGTTGCCCTCTACAAAAAAGGTCATGTACAATTTTTTCGTATGTCCAACGGTTTAAAAGTTATTAGCCAAAAACGAAAATTTCGCAAAATCTGAAGGGGTACCCCTTGGAAAAATCTCGGAAAACTCGAAAATTTTTTTTTGTTGTTTATTATTAGCAATGTTCTTCCGACGTCTGATTTCTTTTTAAAAAATGCGTTTCTAAAGTGCATAAACTTTTGGGATTGACTGTATAGCCAATACATCCTTAAATCTGATACAATTGAATTTGAATGTTTTCAATACAAGCACACGTGAAAAATTGACTGATCTCGAAGAAAATTTGGATACATTAAGAGCGAGTCCCGAAGCAGAATCTTCTTCAAGAAGTAATAAAGAGGTCCGTAAAAGATTAAATTTTGTGAACATTGATGTATCAGATACTAAGCCTGTAGAAAATAATTTGGATGAACGTCATTTTGGAAACTTAGTTTTAACAGAGGATATAGTAAATAATTTTGATAAGGAGAAGGAGAAAATCAATTACGAACATAATTTACCCGGTACATCGAAAGATAAAGATGACTTTTTGTACATAGACAATGTCTCTGATAAGACATCATTAATGAATGAAGAAATCATAGATGAGGACGAAGAAGACGTTTGTAATATGACGTACACGCAGTATTTGAATAAAATATTACCATCTGAACCGTGTACAAGTGCTACACCGTTAGGAAGTATACGCGATTCTACAAAAAATGAATCAGTTACTATTACCACTAAATTTAATCCACCGAGCAGACAAAGGATTCTAAGTACCATGAAGATGTACAACATTTTAGAATCAAAATTTAACGCACCGTTCTTCAGTAATAAAATTGATTCTATTAAACAAAAGGAGGGTTTAAATAAAAATAATATAGATGAGATACCCTCGTTCAAGTGCAGTTTAGACAAAGTTACGAGTATCAAACTTTGGCGCCGTGTAAAAATTAATGAATTCTATCCTTCTGGTTCAAGTATCAAATCTTGTGATATAAAGAGGGTTTTAGCTGGATACAGTTCCTTAGTAATTCATCCTCTCATCCAACCACCAGCAGTGAAGAGTGTTAAAACTTGGGTGCAAGCAAAGAAATATTTATCAAAGAAAAACAATGAAGCTACAGCAGTAAAAGGCAAGATTGATGTAAACCACAAAATTGAGGATAATATATTTAATGAAACGTCTAAGGATGTTGAAAATACGAAGAATCATTCACAAAGCTCTAATTCAGAGCATTCATCTAATAAAAGTATTACTTCTTCTTTACAAAAAATGCTTGAGAATCCACTACTGTATAAGAATGCTGAGACGCAACAACATTTAGGGATCTCTTATGGGCAAATTGAATTTAGTTTAAGTGAACACAGTGGCAACGTCGAAAATGAAAATCTTCAAAATGCCAGAGGCTTAACTGTGGTAATTAGTACTAATTTAAGATTTTATGTTAACTACGATTGATATTCTACATTTCTCTATTTAAAATATTGCAGCATCAATTTCTAACGATACTATCAGTAGAAATACATGTTATCACGCGCGATAAGCTTCTTCCTGATCCGGAACACGATCCAATTGCAGCGATATTTTATGCCGTACATAATGATGTCCCGTCGTCTTCAAAAGATGAACAGATAGAACATGGTATGCAGAAAAGTCATTGTTTTAAATTTTGAATAAACGTAATTGAATCATTCTTTCAGGTATCGTCATAAATTCATGCGCAAAAAGTACAAAAATTAAAAATATATATTCAACTAGTACAATGTGTCCAATGTCGTATGTGTCGAGTGAAGAAGATTTGTTAAAGAGCCTTGTAATATTAATTAAACACTGTGATCCAGATATTTTAATTGGCTGGGAGATTGAATCTTTGTCATGGGGGTATATTTTTCACAGAGCCTCTCGCATCGGTCTGAATAATTTTACATGGCAGATTTCAAGAATCTCAAATGTCGTATCAACATCGAAAGAGCAAACGTCCGATAAAGATAATTTCGTCGATGCGAAAGTACCGGGTCGAATTATTCTCGACGTTTGGAGAATAATGCGGCACGAAGTAACATTGTTAAATTACACGTTTGAAAATGTTATGTACAATGTGATGCGCGAACGAATTTCATGTCCTACTTTCGAAGTTTTAAGCGCCTGGTCGAAGCATAATAATATAACGATGCAATGGAGAGTTATTAATCATTATGTGATAAGAGTTGTGGGTACACTGAGGATATTGATCCATCTGGATGTCATCGGTTCGTATAAGTCACTATCATCGATTTATGCACGTTACTTTTTTTATATGATGCTTTAATAACTATAGGTCGAACGTGTGAGCATGCACGACTTTTTGGAATACAATTTTACGAAGTATTTTCAAGAGGGTCTCAGTTTCGAGTCGAGTCGATGATGCTGAGACTCGCAAAGCCTTTGAATTACATTCCTGTTTCACCGTCTATACAACAAAGAGCAAGAATGCGTGCACCAGAATCTCTCCCACTCATTATGGAACCCCAGTCTGTGTTCTACAACGATCCATTAATTGTTCTCGATTTTCAAAGTCTATATCCAAGCATTATCATTGCTTATAACTATTGTTTCTCCACGTGTTTAGGTCGCGTGGAGCATATTGGCCAGTAAGTGTAGAATGAATCTTTTTACATACTCCTGACAAACACAAAATGTATAATATGATATATATTTTATCTTAGTTATGAACCATACGATTTCGGTGCAACTACATTAAAAATAAGGAAAAATACTGCACAAAAATTATTGGAAAAAATAAATTTCGCTCCTTGTGGCGTAGCTTTCGTGAAACCAGACGTACGAATGGGTATATTGCCACGAATGCTTTCGGAGATATTGAATACTCGATTAATGGTGAAAGCGTCTATGAAAATTCATGGAAATGCAAATCACGTGTTGCAACGTGTTCTTCATTCGCAACAACTGGGCCTTAAGTTAATCGCAAATGTTACTTACGGCTATACAGCTGCAAATTTTAGTGGAAGGATGCCTTGCATCGAAGTACGTGTTTGTACGCGACTTCTTCCACGAATTATTTTAGAAAATTGATTATGATTACTTTTAAGGTAGGAGATAGCGTCGTCAGTAAAGGAAGAGAGACGTTGGAACGGGCTATAAAAATAGTAGAGTCTACACCTAAATGGGGAGCTGAAGTTGTTTACGGCGATACAGATTCGTTATTTATTCTTTTACGTGGAAAATCAAGGAAAGATGCATTTACAATAGGAGCTGAAATTGCTGACACTGTTACTGCAGCTAATCCCCCACCCGTAAAACTTAAATTTGAAAAAGTGTTACAACCATCAATATTACAAGTATCTAATTATGTATTAATATTTAACAAATTGATAAATTTGGCATGCTCTAAAATATTTCCTTTATTTTAGACTAAGAAAAGATATTGCGGTTACATGTATGAGTCTCCAGAACAAGAAGAGCCAGAATATCTGGCAAAAGGCATTGAAACTGTACGAAGAGATGGTTGTCCAGCTGCAGCTAAAGTTAGTAAATCAATAACATTGTTCGTAAAGCGTCGGAAATATCACATGATCATCTCTGATTTCAGATACTTGAAAAAACATTGAAAATCTTGTTCGACACAAAAGATCTTTCGTTTGTAAAATTGTACGTCACCAGGCAGTTCGATAAAATTTTACGTCAAAAAATATCCATTCAGGACTTAACTTTCGCGAAAGAGTTCCGCGGTTTACGCGGCTACAAACCCAACGCCTGCGTACCCGCTTTAGAATTAACTAAGAGACTGATGCGAAAAGATCCCCGAGCGATACCTCGCACCGGTGAACGAGTACGTTACGTTATAATCGCCGGAGCTCCTAATCAAGCATTAATTCATTGCGTCCGAACTCCGATGGAAGTAATTTCGGACGAAGGCTTGAGCCCGAATTCGATATACTATATTACAAAAGTAATTATACCGCCTCTCAATCGGTGTTTAAATTTAATTGGCGTTGACGCTAATACTTGGTACGAGAAGCTATATATTTATTATGTTATAGTTAGACTGCAGATTGTTATTTACAATGAAAAGTGTATAATTAAAAATTGTAATCCTTTTCTTTAGGTACAGAGACATGACTCGTCGTCAAACACCTGATAAAGTAGTCAATTTGTGTAAAGACAATCAAAAGTTAACCATCCGGCAATTCTTCAGTACCGTTGTGTGCGCTGTTTGCGGTGATCAAACGCAGAAAGATATTTGTAACAATTGTGTGGCAAAGCCAAGTCAAACGATTACTATTTTACAAGAAAAGATGAGATGGTTGAAACGTACTCACCAAGAACTTACTATGGTATATATGAATTTTCTATTAATTTCTTTTTTTTACGTATATGTGGCGAGAATGCAAATTGTGTTTCAGATATGCCAATCTTGCACTGGGTATACGGATGAACCGAAATGCGAATCGTTAGATTGCCCAGTTTTATATCGCTTAATGCAGGCCAGGCGAGATCTAGTTCAAATACCTTATTTAAATGATATTATTTGCAACGGCGATTCTTGTATAGAAAGAAGAACTATGGGACAGCTATTTTAATCTAGTTGCATGCAAGAACCGATCAGTATTGTTTAATAAGATGTTTATTTTTTTACTTGTTGTATAATAATTTGTATATGTAATGTAATGAACAATAAAAACCGTTCGACGTTTATTCAAATTGTATTTATAAATAAAGAAAAAATGACTGAGTCAGCAGATAGATAGCGCTGCTGTGTACGAATCGTACATATGTACGTTTGTATTTGATTGTATTTGATCATTTGATGCAGCCTGCAGGTATGATGGAAATGGTTGAGAATTTCTTGTAATGACGAGTGATGTATGGTGTATTTTGCTCACTGATTCTCATAATTAAAGTAAATTTCACTTGCCGATGTATAGATACGCAAGCTACACGAATATTCGAGTATTTGTCTTTACATTCCTATGCGAATGTCTGTCGAAAATTCGAAGTATCGCATCCCATGGATGGAAGTATCTCCCGCGCACTAGTATTTTGAAAATCATGTACTTTCTGATAGAAAATATATGTAATCAATTGAAAGTGTAAATTATTCTCCTGCATATTTGTTGTTTGTGTCGTATAGAAGAAGAAAACATACCTCGAGTCATCTGGAATGGATATCTTATACTATTTCAATGACAGTTTTGAGTGTACAATTATGAAAGTATTCTTGAATGTTTATTTATAAAAAACAGTTTACTCAATACTTTCTGAATGTATGTATTTAATGTGTTTATATATATACCTTGGAAGTTGCAGTGTTACAGAAGAAATTTAGTATTTTGTATGATTATATTAATTTTCTTTATTGTACGTGTAAAACAATGTAATTATGTTTAATATTGCTGTTTGTTGGTTTTAGCAAGTACCATGTCAGAGGCTAGCAGAGCCGTTACACCTAAGGCTTGTTGTTTTTGTGGACTGACAGAGGATAATGAATTAGACTATGGGAAATTTCATGAAAATGGTGACATTACTACGCACTATTATTGTTTGGTATGATTCATATATATATTATTCTATTATTTTAATAGTTTCGTAATATTCTAATATATATCGTCTTACAGCTCCTATCGTCCAATATGCACCAAAGAGGAAACGATAATGATGGTATTTTAGGATTTCTAGTGGCAGATATACGTATGGAACTTCGTAGAGGAAAAAGACTGGTATGTGATCATGCAGAAAGACAAAGAAGTACAGGGTGTTCGATAAGTGGTGGTACAAGCGAAAAAGGGGTGATTCTACATGAAGAAATAAATCGAAAATATAGATTAAAATTTTTTAATGTTAGTCGTTGTTTTCAAGAAAATCGATTTTGAACTTTCGCTGGTTACTCGTGCGCTTGATCATGTCTCGTTATAACGGATCTCACTGTAAATCATTCTCTCAGTTGAAGTTTATGTTGATAAACACTTCCAGTGTCAGGGAAATGTTTGTCTTACTTATCATCTTATCACCTTTTCGCTTATACCACCAGGTCCTGTATATTCAAATACATATTAATTTCATTTAAAGGCATGTACGTACTGTAAGAAATTTGGTGCTACCTTGGGATGTTGCAATTTGAAGTGTAAGAGAGTCTTTCACTATCCTTGTGGACTAAGGGCTGGATCCCTGAATCAGTTCTTTGGTGAATTTAGGTATATTGTATTTAACGTTGATTTCATAAGTCATTTTACAGACAAAAAATACACTTCTGTTTTTCAGGACATTTTGTTCGAGGCACAGATTAAAACAGAAAATAGACAAACAGGTATTACAGGAGTTAATTAACAATAATAAAGCAAATTGTTGTATATGTTATGAGCACGTGGATCCCTATGATAAAATTGATACATTATGGGCGCCTTGTTGTAAAAAGAACGCTTGGTTTCATAGGAAATGCGTTCAACAGCTTGCACTGAGCGCTGGATATTTTTTTAAGTGCCCTCTGTGTAATGATAAAAAGCTATTTCAACAGGCAATGTTAAATTGTGGTATTTTTATTCCAAGCCAGTAAGTAGAAAATAAATTATATCCTGTGATCTAGTTACGGTGAAGAAAACGAATAATTTTCTTATTCTTCTCTCAGAGATGCTTCATGGGAACTCGTCCCGAATGCATTTGAAGAACTCCTGTATAGGCATGATCAGTGTGATGCTCCAACATGTATTTGTCCAAAGGGTAGAAAGCATACAAGTTTGAACGCGTGAGTTAAATATTTTCATTCAAGTCTTTGTTCACTATTTTTGATATTTCGATTATTCTTAAACAGAAAATGGGAGTTAGCTCTTTGTCGAACTTGTGGTTCACAAGGAGTTCACATGGCTTGTGCACAGCTTAAATGGGGCAATCCAGTCTGGGAATGTGACGAATGTAAATCCATATTAGGTAAAGAATTTAAATATTGTGCGACTAAAAATTCTTCAAGATGAATCTTATATTACGTTACTTTATATTTTCATATAGGTAAATTTAATGGAAGTAGCAGTAGTGCAACGACGAGCGGAGAGAATAGGAGATTAATGAGCGGACAGACCATAGTAATGCTGTACGCGTGCTGTTCATATTGCTAAGTTTACTTCTATTATAGATTAGGGTAATATTACCTATTGTATGTTCAGGAATGATTCAGATTCGGAAAGCGACATTTCTGTTGGGAACGAGTCTCCTACGCAGTCTTCAATACCTTCAATCCTGCCTTCCTTACCACAAACGGTGAGTTTCAAGGAGCGGCCGGGACCTCGGACGTATAAATTAAGGCAACGACTCGAAGCAAAGAGAAGACTGCAACAGTTAGTATTCAAAAAGTACAAGGCGTTTGAATATTGAATTTAAATGTGTTTAATTTATGTATATTATGATTTTGAAACTGTGCAGAGCACGACTTGCAAGTCGTACAGCATTTTCTGTAGATGGAAGTGAACCTGGAAGTAGTAAAACGTTTTCAGTAGCGAAGTCAAGTTCACCGTTACAAAGCCAAGTTGATGCTGTTAGTACAGATGATGATAGTGACATTATTGAGGTACATGTTTCTATATCATGTACATCAAATGGTAGCAATTATAAAAATAATATACTTGTCACAGGTTCCTAAGTGCAGTTCATTCGTTAATACATCAATGACTTTGAAGGACAGGACACTTATGACGGACAGCAATTTATCTTTACCTAGTATAGTTGAACTTACTGAGAGCAGTATGTCGAATGATTCATCGATCGATGCATTAAAAATTGAGACTGTCGACTTAGGGGAACTGAGTTCACAGGAGGTACTAAGTGATAACGATTCATTAGTGCCGATGCCAAATATTAAAATTACGAATATAATTTCATTGGCACCTGATGAGTTTGAAAAGACAACAACCTTTGAACAAGAATTGCAAGAAAATGATGCCAACACATCATCACAATTAATTACTACCCCACTAATGCAATGTACTACCCCAATAATGTCACCGTCCCAAGATGATTGCACAGAATCAAATACCAAAAGAAAACTTAATGATACTACGTCCAGAACGACTACGACGCAACAAGCAATTGGATGTACAAACGAGTTTAAGAAAATGAAATTAAATACAACCAACACTATCGTATTGAAAGAAATAGAATATGTACCTGTGTATGTACCTCTGAATACAATTGAATACGCATCAGATGAAAATGATTTACAATCGAATTCGGGCATTAATCTGAATGCATCGAATGAGATATTAATTAATAAGACTGATACACTGCCTTATAATAATTCTGAAAATGTGAGTACAATAATCTTCACATTTTATTTATCACATTTCTATTATATCGAATAGATAAAAGGAAATAAAATCCTTAAATTGTATTCCTTCTATTTTTGCACGAACAATTGTTTCGAAGTACTAGTTTTGCACATTACAATTTATGGATTAATTTGTATATGAAGTATAGATATGGGGATTGTGTATGCTAATATATATTTCCCCGTACCTCTTCTTCACCAATATTGCTTACAATTCTAACAGTGTGACGGGGATGCAGGCACAAGTCCTGCTAGTGGAACAGGAAACAGACGCAATGTGGATCACAGAAGAAATAATCGTAACAAACGAACAGCTAGGAAGGGTTTCAGAATGTCAAGTTCAAAAAGAAACAGACATCAATGGAAATGTGAAAACGATACGAACGTGTAAGTATATTCTGAATTACGTCAAATACAAGTATGTAAATGAAATTTTATGTTTGTATATTGCTATGTGGATAAAATGTTCGGTAAGTTATCTGATTTAATTTGTATGTGAAGAAATTATTATATGCACATTGTATGACTTATAGGGTCATTGGAAAACGTAGGAGAGTACGCGATAAATACGAATGTTGGCGACGAGAATGTCGAAGCGAAGATTGTGATCACTCTCGATTAATGCCAGACTACATACGTTTACGTGATCTTAAATTTCGCATACAGGATACGAATAATTTACAGGTAAATTTATCGTGTCCTTTATTAATATTTGCTTGATTGAGTCATACAATATTAATATACAAAATGATTTTTCACATTCAGATGATTTTATTTAATGAGTTTTTGGTAAATATTAAGATGAATCATCCAGCGACTACGTCCAATAACTCAATAAAAAACAATGAACAAAATAAAATAAAGGATGAAACTCTTCCGTCGGGAAATATCTTACAAGATGTTTCGCCTTGCCATAAAGATAATACTAAAACTGTGATTATCAATGAAGATTATCAAGATGATACGAAGGAAAATATGGATCCAATAACAATTCCTTATAAAAATGTAGCGGACACGAATTTATTAAAGAATGCTACATTAATTACAAATAACGTTACTGTCATTAACAGTCAAAGTGAGAACGAAAATTTGAAGCAGTCTGCATCTAGTTTAATTAATGATGATGAAGATCACACTAATGAAAATAGTTTAGTTGACACTACAGAAAACGGTGTGAAAGGCTTGAGTAATAAATGTACTAAAATTCATTTTTTGCCAAGATCAGTTCGGCGTACATTGTTTCAAGAGACTCCTGCAAAGGAGAAGTCCAAAAATAAAATTGATGTGAAAGTAAGCATTGATTTACAAAAGATACAACCTTTTGTGGATAGTAATCCAGATTTGTTCTCAAAACGTAGAAAAGAGGCTAATGAACAGACTAATGAGCAAGGCGGCTTTTTGAAAGAACGAAATAATATTAAACAGTTTGCTCATTCATCAGGCCATAATTCAGTCGCGGATAAATCAAACCGTTTTGGAAGTTTTACTTTACGCTTGCCGAAATATAAAACAATAGAAACTGAAACCGTGAAAAGTATTGAGGAGAGTACAGTACGTACCACGAGACGTACTAGTAATTCCTCCAAGAGTTAAAAAAGATAAGAATTACTATAAAAATAATAGACTCTTAGATAGACGTTTTTATATAAATATGTACATAGAGCATGACTGTATTTTATAACGGAAAAATACTCGTAAACGAATATGTACATTTGAAAGCTTTAGCAATTTTATAAAAAAAAGGAATAGAATTTCAATGACAAGTAAGGAATGTGTTAGTTGAAAATGTAATGTAAAATAAAATAATATGAACTTTTTTTAAACTTTTAATTTACAGTATATAAGTACTTTAAATATAAATTTTTTTTATTTTGTTACATTTCTTATGTTAGGCTTTAGACAAAACGATTGTTGAATATTAATAAATAAGGTCGAAATGTTACTAATAACTACGACCGAAAAGTGTATAAAATCTTGGTTTGTTCTTACACTTGGGATGGATACACTTTTGCTTATCGAGAGGTATTGATGAGGATGGTTGCTCAAATGGTATGCAAAGACTTTTTGCTCCCATCGATAGTGTTCCAGGTTCCTCTCCTGTATCCTCACTAGAAGAATAAAAGCATTCATCTTACGTTGTTCAGAAACGTTTTAACAATACTTACCGCGCGCTGTCAGCTTTAATGTTATCTTCACAAGACGATTCTCCACAAAAAGGTGACAATAATAAATTCTTTTGGTTGAGATAAGAACAAAATTTGTCCCAATTGTCTGCACGCTTGATATGCTCGTTCAGGCTTTTCCTTGCTCTGTGTAAAAACATTGTTTGCATGAATAAGTCGAGTACCTATGTGCAATATTATATAAAAACTGTCTATCAGGACTTACTTGCTAAGCATGCTTTCGTGTATGTCAGCTAATAACTTGTGTAGAGCAGTGACTACGTCAAATCTCTTCGCGAGTATTCTTTCAGAATTGTCTCTGCGTACGAATGTGACCTGATTCTTTTCCAAATCTTTTGGGCCTAATTCAACTCTTACAGGGACACCCTTTAGTTCCCAGTGATTGAACTTCCAACCTGGTGTGCGGTTACTACGATAATCCGCTTTAACTCGAAGCGTTTTATCTTTCGACAATTCGTCTAACAATTTATTACACTCAGAGAACAATACTTCTCTTTGTTGCGGTGTCGTGCTTGCTGTAATACCGCATGGCACTATGATAGCTTGAACGCTGGCTACATTCGGTGGTAAAACCAAGCCTTTATCATCTCCGTGAACCTACAAACCAAATTATTTCAATAAGAATTAATCATATATTCAAGATTAGGAATAAGTACCATTATCATAACTCCGATTGTGCGAGTTGTTAAGCCCCAAGAATTCTGATAAACAAATGTTTTCTCGTCCCCTTCAGCGACACCTTCTATCTGAATGTTAAACATCTTAGAGAAATTTTGTCCCAGATGATGACTCGTCGCTCCTTGTATCGCACGGCCGCTCGTTGAAATAAAAGCTTCAACCGTGGTAGTGTAATCACCGCCAGCGAACTTTTCTTTCTCGGTTTTACGGCCTTTAACGACGGGAACCGCCATCAAATCTTCGTATACTCTAGCATACAGGTCTAAAATTTTCATAACTTCTTCATCAGCTTCAGCTTTAGTAGCAAAAGCAGTGTGACCTTCTTGCCACAAGAATTCTCTCGTACGCAAGAAGGGTTTGGGATCTTTAAACTCCCATCTCTGTAATCAAGATCTAAGTATAACATTCACGGAACAGTTTTGTGTGTGTATAATAATTAACTATTATACTTACAACAACGTTGTTCCACTGATTAAGTTTTAACGGAAGCTCGGTATCAGATCTTAACCATTTAGCATAAGCTGGGTACATTACAGTTTCTGATGTCGGTCGTATAGCAATCGGTTCAGCTAAATCTGAGTTTCCACATTTCGTTACCCATGCGACTTCAGGTGCAAAATCTGCTACGTGTGCTTTCTCTTTCTCCAGCACTGCCTGCGTGACAAAAATAGGGAAGTAACATTCCTGAACGCCCATCTGCGTTATTTCTTTATCGATGTAGTCCTTTATTATCTTCCAAACGGCGAAACTCCATGGACGGAGAACATAGCAGCCTGATACATCGTAATATTCGATCATACCACCCTTAGTAATTATTTGAGAATACCATTCGAAAAAGTTTTCTTCCTTCTTCGCTTCCAAACCCAGTCTTGTGCCAGTTTTAGCAGCATCTACGTCTTTCACACCTTCGTTTTTACTTACTTCTTTATTAGATGTACTCTTTTGTTTTTCGGTTTTTGGAGTATCTTCCTTCTTCTTCTTTTTGGATGATGTATCAGGCTTTGATGATTTCCATTCTTGACCAGTTGACGTTTTATATTTACCTTTCAAATCTAAAAGAATCTTTACTTCATGATCGATAATGCTTTTATCTGCTTTACTCTCTTTTAATTGCCTCACTTTATCTGCCTGCTTCTGTATGCTCTCCGAAAATTGATCGAATGATTCAGCTTTATTTGTTACATTACTTCCTTGGCTAGCAGATGGTTTCCATTCTTCCCCAGTTGCAGTTTTGTAATCGGCTTTTAATTTTAGAAGCAATTTTACTTCTTGATCGATGACACTTTTCTCCGCTTTCGAGCTCTTTAATTGTCTGACTTTATCTCCTTGTTTCTGGATTTCTTCGGATATCTTTTCATGATTATTTGTTGCATTACTGGCCGAGTTCGGCACAGGCGGTGGTTTCCAATCTTGACCTGTAGCAGATTTATATTCTGACTTTAAAGCTAAAAGTTTCTTCACTCCATCGTCAATTACAATTTTCTCTGCTTTCGAACTCTTTAATTGTCTCACTTTATCTCCTTGTTTCTGGATTTCTTCGGATATCATTTCATGATCTCTTACTATACTAGTGGCCGCGCTTGGTGTATTAGATGGATTCCAATCATGACCAGTAGCAGATTTGTATTCTGATTTTAAAGCTAAAAGTTTCTTCACTTCTTCATCGATAACACTTTTCTCAGCTTTCGCACTTTTTAATTGTCTTACTTTATCTCCTTGATTTTGAATTTCGTTAAACAATTTCTCAATTCCCAATTCTGAAGATGCATCATTTTGCGTTACATTTTGAAGTTCTACTGTATCCCAGGCTGTGCCAGTCTTATTTTTATATTCTGACTTTAAATTTGAAAGTCGTTGCATTTCCTGATTTATCTTCGATTGCAGTTCTTTAATTTTGTTTTCTTGTTCTGTAATATCTTTTGATAATTTATCTTCTTTCACCACTGCTTGTGATGATTTATTCGTGACTGTACTCGGTTTCCAATCTGTACCGGTGATTGCTTTGTATTTAGCTTTTAAATCCAGAAGAGTCTTTACTTCTGCATCGATCGCAGTTTTATTTGCCTTCTGAGCTTTCAATGAACGCACTTTCTCCCCTTGTGCAATAATTTTTTCATTAATTGAGTTTGCATCTTCCTTTGCATTCTAAAATAATAAGAAGGAATATATAATTATATAAGTGTGAACAGAAATGTAATAATGCGAAAATGAAGCGAATAATGCGCATACATTTTCATGCGAAACTTGTTTAACAGTTGATGTAATGCTAACAGATACAGGCTTTGTCATATGACCATCTGGAATATGAAACAGAATTAAAGGCTGTTCCCTAGAAGAAAGCGGGCTAACAGGAGCATAAGGTACATCGCATCGGAAAAATCCTTTTCTTTGCAACTGAATTATCTCTCCTCTTTGGACACGTTTCAATTCTACTTCTCCAAGCATTGGTACTTCCACCTAGAATACTTTACACGATTACACACGCGTTTCATTTTTCATTGTACATTCATTAGAAAATGAAATCTTACTCTAGTATTCTTCGCAATGAAGTTTTTGTAATCATCATCCTTTGCCAATACCGGTTTGCTTATAATGTGATCGAAGTAAACGGCATAACATGGGATCGAATTAGTTTTATCTACATTGTTTTTACCAGAAGATATCGCTAACCACGTGATTTTTAATTTGTTCTTGTAATCCTTATTATCCAAATCCAATTTTGCCGTTATTCTCTTAGTACTACCATTTTCTTTTTCAATTTTCGTTATCAATATGTTACCCCAATTGATGAAAACAGCATTTTCTCCTTCCACTAACATATCTGCATCGTCCTTTTCTATGTATACTTGCGAGCTGACTAAAACTTGTTTAGTGCCTTTTGAGAGATCTTTTGGATGATTTTGAACGGTTAACCATTCTTCTTTTGCACCATCTATATGCACAGGAACAACCTTGTCATGGTCCAAAGCAGTATATCTAAAAATGTGTTATCAATATTACTTGCATGAATATCATTAACAAAAAGAAATTGTATGAATTATGATGTGCACCTAGTAGCGATCGGATCAATAACTTTCTTGTTAAATGACCATATCTTATCCCATTCCATAAAAACGACAGATCTCGAGCTACCTTGAGCAATAATAAATTGCTTCAGTCCCTCGACTGTCATTCCTCTTCTCAAAATACCCCGCACTGTAGGAAATCGGGGATCATCCCAACCATCTACTAAGCCTTGATCGACGAACCAAGTTAACTTTCGTTTTGACAAAACGGTGTTAGTCATGTTCAGACGGGAATATTCCCATATATATGGACGTCTTAATCCTAGTGCATCGATTATCCAATAAAATTGGGCATCTCTGTCGTGATATTCCGTGGTACGTAAAGTATGGGTGACATTCTCAATAGCATCAACAATAGGACAAGCGAAATCATATGTTGGATAGACTTTGTACTTCCTCCCAGTTCGTGGGTGAGGTTCCGGCTTACATCTATATATTGTTGGATCTCGTAGACAACCATTTGCCGATTGATAATCAATTTTCGCTCTAACACAACATTCTTGACCCTGTTGCATCTCGTTCCATAAATGAAGGTTTTTCTCAATCGCTAAAAAGTATTTAAAAATTTTAAAAACAGATTGTAAGATTATGAATCTATACTTACAATTATTTCTATTCGCCGACATCTCTTTCTTATCGCGTTGTTCTTTCATTACATCGGCTGGTGTATCATCTACATATGCGTTGCCGTCTTTTATAAGTTTAGTACAGTATTCCAACATCAAATCAAAATAATCGGAAGTATGTGTAAATCGGTCTGGTTTGATTTGAAGCAATTCCAAATCTTCCAAGATGGCTTTCTCGAATTGTACGTTCTCTTTTGCAGGATTTGTATCATCAAATCGCATAATCAGTTGTCCTTGAAATGTGTCTGCATAATACTGATTCAGTAAGGCTGCCTTGGCATGGCCGATATGTAGATATCCGCTTGCCTCTGGTGGAAATCGTACTACAACCTATCGTAATAAGAACATTATAAAATATGTTTCACAAAAAGGGTGATACTATTATTAGACAAGGTGGATAGCTCACCTTACCCATTTCTGCTCCAGGTAGCTCAATAAATTTACCTTCTTGCTTTCTTGGCCCTGTTTGCTTGTTAACAATTTTTTCAGGCTGCACATTATTACAAGAAGATAATTTGGCGTTCTTTTTAATCGAAAGTAACGCCTCTGCAACAGCAGGCAGTGACATTATTTGCTTATACCATCTACTTATATTAACAAATTGCTTTCCAAACTTCGGCAGGAACTCTTTATCCAGAAGAGCACTGAACACATGGATGTCAGCTATTGTCAACTTCTTGGAAACCAACCAAGTAGTTGTCATTAATGTGCGATCCAAATAATGCAATGCATCTTCTTTTAAAGATCGGGATGCCAAAGGTCCAATTATGAATGATAACCAGTGATCAACTTCAGTTTTTTCCAGAGGGGTGTTACCACCTAGATTAATTATATGCAAGAAATAAGAGATACAATAAGTTTTACATACAATTCAGAAAGAAACTGATCCTTAGACTCACCATAAAGGTCTGTATAAGAAGTTCTAGCAAAGTAACGACTAACATCACTGCTTCTTTCTCCCAACACTTTATGTATGTCATCAGTTAGTCTTACATTTCCATGACCTTCCCAATCATTGCACCAAATTACTTCGATCTTCTCTTTCTTTTCAGATTTAATTATTTCTGCTACTATCAAGGCATCTGTGTAAAATGTTTTATTAATATTAAGAAAACTTTCGTCTCATATTTATTTATATATTCAATAAAAATTACCTGCCGGAGGATTTTTAGAATCAACTATGAGCTTATAAGTCATTTTTATATGTCAAATGCAACTTATGGAGAAATTACATTCGCTCAGGTTAGAACCTCTGTTCCACGTGCGCAAATGGTGCTGCCCGTGCTCGTAAGTGCATGTGTGTGTAATACAACTGCCCAAGAAAGAACGATTCTCGGCCCACTTGGCATGTACACATGCAAAAATCAAGTTTTCATTATATTCCCACGAGCAATTATCACAAATATTCTGTTGTTCTGTGCGCTGGAGTGACTTCTATAGGGAAGAGATAGAAAAGTGATTTGCTTGCTACACAGCGGACTTATTAGATGCATACCCTTCCATAAATACATGATGCAAACTTATTAATCATTACAAAACAAAATAGATATAAATAATCATCAAGCAGCTACTTTATTTCAGAAATATGTTTTAGGAATATTTCAATCTTCAAGGAAATAAAGAATATATGTTTTCTGGGTTTAAAAAGAGATACTAAAAAGATGGATGTATCTAATATATTGTTTTTAATACAATATAACATACATACTGTCTCGTATATAATCATCAATAAC
Source organism: Ceratina calcarata (assembly GCF_001652005.2). Lineage (NCBI taxonomy): Eukaryota > Metazoa > Arthropoda > Insecta > Hymenoptera > Apidae > Ceratina > Ceratina calcarata. Next base: position 13,213 of record NW_017132445.1, on the reverse strand, counting down.
AAAAAATCATCAAAATTTTCACATTCACAGTCGCAAACATACAGGGAATCTTATGCTTATAATCGGTTGTAATAAATAGCAATTCTAGAAAAGCAGTAACAATTCGTGATATGATTGAAGCTACCATTCACAATGTAATTCCAAATACATTCAATGACGTAAGAATTGCTGTTCCTTAATTTGTGTTCCTCTAGGAATAAAGCAATGTTTGACTTTTTTTATGTCTTCGAAACTTTTAAAAATTGAGAAAACATATATGATACATTATAGAAGATTATTCCCCTGTTTTACAGAATTGCTATTATGCTTATATGAACTTGTCTAGACATGTGTATCAATGTGTATCCATACCTAGTTGCGTGTATAAAAAAGATACACCAATTTATAGTTTAAGAGCTAAGACTGCAAGTATAATAACCCTGTTAGAAAAATGTACGCAGATTGGCATATTCTTTATAGAGCAGATCTCAGTCATTCTGATTAAAGAATTTAATGAACAGATAATGGTTAAAATCTAACTAACAATATGAATATAAAATTTAAAAACTAAATGCTTATGAAATAAATTATTCGCACTCTTTTTTTGGTGAAACTGACTTGACGTCTGGCAATTTAGCAGTTACAGTTGCTAACAGCTCCGAAGATATATTCACAGGTGTCATGTTAGTTGTTCCAAGTTCTTCAGAATTAACATCGGAACTAACCATATAAACTTGTAAGACACTTTCCCCAGGTTCTTCCAGAGATTCCTTCGATAAAATGACTAACGATCCAGGCTCCACTTCACCAATGTTCGGTATAACTGATTTAAGAGAAGCAGGATGTTCAGTTTCTGTATCTACATTGGAATCATTAAAAGCTATAGTTTCTGGAGCATTTGTATCATCTTCTGATGGACTAACAATTTCCTTATGCTCTTCGTTATCAGGATCACGGACACGACGAGTTTCATTATCGAGAGTATTTATGTCTGGTCCCTGCAATTTTTTCATTTTTGGTATTCTTCCAGATCTTGTCGGTCTCACACGATAAACTTCCGTATCGCTATCGCCATCATTCCAGGAACTTAATGATATTGAATCATCTGTCTCTGATATTGATAACTGTTCCTCCTCTCTTGATCGTTTATCAGCTTTCTTATTTGCAATACTTGCACTTAATGTTTGATCACAATCACTGTTTGTTTCTCTCTTCTCATCCAATATTTTACCCGAATCACGTCCCACTTCCTCATCGGACTCGTCCATTTCTTCAATAGTAGCGGCTACAAGTCCTAAAAAGAAAGTAGTATTACGTGATAACCTAGGAAAAGTTCAAACTTAATATTGCCTGTTGAAATAATAATTATAAGCAAGTATTCTTCGACTCACTGGATTTACGTCTTTGACGAAGATTTTTTCTCTTCCTCTCTTTCGGTACTTGCTGTTTCGGTTTCTTTTCTGTCGACTGTACTTTCTCTAAATTTTCGAACTTCGCTGTAAACATAGAATCAGATATTAACTAAGGTAAATAAGATATCTGATCTTAAACTGGATTGTATTTTCTATATCCTTTATAAAATGCTTGTCTGAAATATAATATATTCATATTTGTCTTAAAAGGAAACTCGTGATCTTACCTAGTGATTTTTCCAACGTTTCAATATCAAATTCTTGATGGTACGCCAGTGCCTTTTCAACTAAATTTCTATTTACTTTTTCTTCTTTTTTAAATTTCAACTTAATTTCCTGCCTCGTTCTATTTGGAAAGAGACTTTGCATCAACAAAAAATCAGTACCAACTGTGTTTAATGCTTTATAAAATTTTAACGTTTCCCATTTCGACCACTCTTTACTCTTTTTGCGCCTTTTGTAAAATCCGTTCCCGTTGTCATCGTCAATTATAACTTCTTTCGCTAATACTTCTCTACTTTTCTTTGCATTGGTTTGTTCTATAACAAGACTCTGTTCATCTATTATTAATTGACCATTTGGTCCAACTTTTACTTGAGGTACCGGCATCGCAGACGACGGGTCATCCTCGGCTTCTTCCTCTTGAATTTCCTCGGGTCTGAAATATTGATTTCATTACATGTTACCTGTATGTAAGTAAATTTTCAATCATACGCATATTATAATAAAGAGACCTTGAAAACAGTAAAAAGAGAAATTACATTCTTTACTGTACGCGAATGTATTGCATTTAAATACAATTAAGTCAATGAATATGTTTTTAGTTGAATACTTACGGACACTCCAGCAGTCTCTTTGTTGTCAAACCAGATTCCTTCGATTTTTTCATAGGATTAGTAACAGGATTATAATATATCAAGTCATACATTGTAAGTTTACTTCTGTCCGGAGTTTTGTTTTCATTTCTCAGATGAAATTCTCTTCTAGCTTCTGCTAGTTTTCTTGCAGACTCCGAAATTAAAATGCGCCTCTTTTGTCCTACGTTTGTCGTTACACTATTTTTAGTGCTATTAGTATTAACAGTAACATCTTTCATATTTTTTGTCGACTGGTTTGCATTATTGATGGAAATAGAATTAGTAACTTTTCTATTATCATCTTCGGACTCGCTTGCACTTGCCCCACTCCCTTGCGTACTGTTCCTTCTTATTCTACCTCCGCTATCAAATTTTGGTGTTGGTTTCACAAAACTGCTACGGTTTTGCGTCAGCTTTATAGGAGACCCTGAAAAATTACATAATATTTAGTAATCACTTTAATGCTCTCATAAATTTTGAATAACAGATATACAAGTAGGATAGAATTGCACATATAAAATTAAACATTACAAATATCTATACTTACCAGTTAGAATCTTGTTTACAGTCTCTGGAATTTGGGCAGTAGTCTTTTTAAAATCTTCTGAACTTTGAATGGCCTTCGCTTTACATTCATTACTTTCTTGATTGATGTGCACTTCCTCATTTTGTGCCTGTTCTTCTATCTCTACATCTTTTTGTGTTTCTTTTCCTTGAGAACTATCTTCTGGATCTTTTTGTAATGTTGCACAAACAGTATCAGATACATTTTTTCTGTTTTCATTATTATGTTGAACTGGAGTTGTATTTTCAGCAACAGATACATCTTGTGCCACTTTCCTTCGAGTTGGTACTGTAACCATGGCTTTTATGCGTGCTCTCTTCATGATTAAATATATTAGTTTATTGAACCTACAAATATAATACAGTATTAATTGGCATAATATTGAACATCCACGTAATATCTAAACCAAAGAATAAAATGATTGTAAATGTTTTTATTTGTGATAAATTTATGAGCTTAATAACTTCAGTAACGTTTAGTCAATTCATTCTGGTGCATTAGTGTAATGCAAATTTAATAGCAATCTGTACATTGTATATAAAATTGTATACATAATTGTGGAACAGATACAATGATAAACTTAATTATGTCAGAATTATTGACTTACCAGTATTCTTATAATTTATAATAAACATGTAATAGTAAACTAGTTTATTAAATCACAAAGAAATTGTAATGACATATGCAAATACTTGCACACATGTCGCCAGTCATATAAACAGAAACCGAAATACAACTGGTTCATCTCTTGCCTCTCTGGCGTCTGCCCCTTCTGATGCTTCAGACTGCTTCTGCCAAAAAGGCCAAAACCGCATAACCATATGAAATTTCAGACATTCTATATGTTGATGGTCAATTATCTTAAGCCGTGTTTCCACATGCAGGTTTTATATATTTGATTTGTCATTCGTAGTCGTAGTATAAAATTTTGTAAAAAAATGACCTGTTTTCATTCCTTTTTTTATACCATCTGCATCTGGTATCTTGACTGAAGTTTTCGCCTTTACTTTTATTTTCTATCTTCTTTTTAAAATTTCTCTTTTCTTTGTTTACGATGGCACACTGGTGACTGCTGACGCTGCTGACTGGACAGAGCTTTGTCGCGGTAAAGTGTGACGAAATATGTAAGGGGAATGCAGACCCTCGGGCGCATGCTCTTACCTTACTTTTATAATACTTAAGTAGATCCCCTGTCTGAAAAGCCCACCTCCAAATGCATGAAATAAAAATGCTAAGATTTTTTTCCACTCATTCATTTATTAGAACTTCCTCCTCAATGTTTAAAATATTTGTATTTTCATTGATGCAATTTATAAAGTATGATACTTTTGTACAATTACTTTTTAACTGTATGATTCTATATCCACTTATACTTAAGAAAAATGTATAATCTAAGAAAGAAGAATACTTAAAAAGAGAATAATGATACAACTTCATACTGCGGTAAAAATATAA